>NC_068989.1:71901705-71915231 GCF_001194135.2 Octopus bimaculoides | reverse complement strand
CCAAGCCACCAAATTACAGGGATGTAAACACACCAACACATGCACACACACACACACACACACACACACATAACACATGTATGGAAAACGGATGTTAAGTATGATGGTAAATAGATACATACATACATATATACATACAATGGGTTTCTTTCAGTTTCCACCTACCAAATCCACCCTCAAGGCACTTGCCCTAGGTGCCACACAGTGAGACTGAACCCAGGACCATGTGGTTAGGAAGTGAGTTTCTTACCACACAGCCATGCCTATATAATGCAGGAGGGTGTTCATTTGTTTCTCTCTGACATACAAGCCATATCCTTCAATTCCAATTTTCTGTAAAAACATGTTTGGCCATGGGGAAATATTACCCTTGCTTAGAAACAGGTGAGGTTTGGTGGCAAGAAGGGCCTTCAACTGTAGAAAATCTACTTGAACAAATTTTGTCCTATCCAATCATGTGAAAGTAGATGTTAATGTGAGAACAACGACGATGATGATGATATCTGTATATAGATATGTATGTATGTCTATTAGGTGATATATATATATTGTGTGTTGTGTATTGTGTTATAAATATGTTTTTGCAGCATTATGTCTGGGTGTTGAAACAATTAATGAATCAATCAAACATGGATGAGATATATCATGATTTTGCAAAGGATTTTGATAAGGTTTATCATGGGATGATATGTCACAAGCTATGGAGATTCGGCCATACCCGGGAAACTGGGAGAGTGGTTACAATACTTCTTAAAAGACAGAAACCAGGCTGTGGTAGCTAATGGGGCCCTCTCCAAGGAGACAGTAATAGAGAGTGAAGTGTCTCAGGGAACTGTATTGGGGCCACAGCTGTTCATGGTAGTTCTTTCAGAGCCATCAGTCACACTTACTAGTTATGCTGACAACACAAAACTAGTAAAAGCAGTCAAAGAAACTTCTGATGCTAATCTTCTACAGAAAGATCTAGATGTCATATATAAATGAGTTGAGGACAGCAACATGCAATTTAATGCAGGTAAATTCCAAGCCCTTCACCATCAGCTAATTGGTGTTCAGGAGGCGAGCTGGCAGAAACGTTAGCATGCCAAGCGAAACGCTTAGCAGTATTTCGTCCGCTGTTACATTCTGAGTTCAAATTCCGCCTAGGTCAACTTTGCCTTTCATCCTTTCGGGGTCGATAAACTAAGTACCAGTTACGTACTGGGGTCGATGTAATCGATTTAATCCCTTTGTCAGTCCTTGTTTGTCCCCTCTATGTTTAGCCCCTTGTGGGCAATAAAGGAAATAGGTGTTCAGGAGCTGCAACAACGATACTTTGGACCAAATGGAGCAACAATGCTTCGTTTTATGTGCATATCATCAAGATGGCGGCATTGTGCAAGCAAAGGGCTGGATGGATTCTGAGAACATTCA
Source organism: Octopus bimaculoides (assembly GCF_001194135.2). NCBI lineage: Eukaryota > Metazoa > Mollusca > Cephalopoda > Octopoda > Octopodidae > Octopus > Octopus bimaculoides. Next base: position 71,913,818 of record NC_068989.1, on the reverse strand, counting down.
GAACAAGGGACCAAGGAACTGAGTGGGGGCTCTATGGTGAACATTTGTCCTCAGCCATTTGGACTACTATTCTCAACTCTGGTCACCCTACAGTGTCAAATTAATAGTGGAACTTGAGTATTTTTCATCACAGACAAGTGAATTTTGGAAGAGGGGCCTTGCAAGTCTACTAGATAGATGGAAGAGCATTGTAGAAAATGAAGGAGAGTATATTTTAAATTAAAAAAGAACTTTGCTTATCTTAATTTAGAAAAATAAAAGAAGTATTAAAAAACCTGCATTATTTATGGGACGACAAATATATTGTGTGATATATATATATATATATAGAGAGAGAGAGTGTAAAACAAGGTCTGAACTCATTCTTATATAAACATTTCTAAGTGTGTGTGTATAACGTTTTGAGCATGCAGTTTGTGTGTATATGTATGGATGTATGTTTATTTTATGGCAAGTATGGTGATGTTGTTAACTGTAATTTACTGGAAAGTGTTTGTTGTGTAATCTGATACTACTCTCCTTCCATACTTGTTTCTCTTAATCCCTTCTCACTCTTGCGTGCACACACACACACACACACACACACATACATATGCACTTGAAGACATCTTACATTCATTTGCCTCTATGTCAAGTTTGCCTTACAGTTGTGTCTTATACTGAAAATCCTACCCAGATGACTGTCGTTTTTGCAGGTCACATGAATTCTTTTTACAATATATTTTTATCACCTTATCCAGCTGAGAACACAACAGTGTGTGTCACCTGACCTTTTAGTTGTTTTTCATCCAATCAGAATGCTTCATTTTTGATGAAATATGCTATTTCTCCAAGAGAACATGTGAACCTTATTTTTGCATTATTAAAACTGCCATCTTGTATATTTTTCTAAGAAACTGTTTTCTGCTATCAGCCATTGCACTGTACAAGTCAGCTAACCCAAGAATTCTTGCACAGTCAACTCTTTTGCATCAAACACACATATACACCACAAATGTAGATTCTCACATTCTTTTGCTTCACAGACACACTCAAGTAATTACTTTCTAAATGTTATATTTGGAAGATTGTAGTTGTGGCCAATGCCAGTGTTGTGTAACTGGCATCCATGCCCGTGGTACATAAAAGGCACCGTTCGAACGTTGGGTCTCATGCAGGCAGTGACAGGTGACCAAGACCTATTGTGATATACTGTACTTTGAGATCATAGTTGTGGCCAATGCCAGTGTTGTGTAACTGGCACTTGTGCTGGTGGCACTTAAAAAGTACTCACTACACTCTTGGAGTTGTTGATGGTAGGAGGGGCATCCAGCCGTAGAAACCATGCCAAATCAGATTGTAACCTGATGCACCTCCTCAGCTTACCAATTTTCAGTCAAACCATCTAACTCATGCCAGACTGGAAAATGGATGTTAAATGATGATGGCTATTACTTTCTGTTCTTTCTCTGCTGTATTTTTCTTTGTGGTCCATTGTAACTTTCTTATTCATCATCGTCATTTTAACATCTGCCTTTCCATGATTACATGTGTTTGAAAGAATTCATTGTGGCAGGTTTTTTTAAAGCCTGTTGCCGATCTTCATCTGTTTCCAAACAAAGTAATATCTTCCCATGGCCAGGCATGCTTTTCATGGAAGATTGTAAATGAACGACAGTGTTGGTATGATATTGTTGTTTGTTTGCAATCATCACATGATGCCAAGACATGGACACATACAAGCATACACACATACATATACAGTTGTATATACACAACAGGCTTCTTCCTGTTTCTATTTATGAAATCCACCTACAAGACTTTGATCAGCCTGGAGCTATTGTAGAAGACACTTGCCTTAGGTGCCATGCAATTGGACTGAATCTGAAGCCATGAGCTTGGTAAGCAAGCATCTCAACCACATAGCCACACTTTTGCTTATGTTGCTGCTGATGATGATATATATCATCATCATCATCATCATCACCGTTTAACATCCGCTTTCCATGCTAGCATGGGTTGGACAATTTGACTGAGAACTGGTGAAACCAGATGGCTACACCAGGCTCCAATCTGATTTGGCAGAGTTTCTACAGCTGGATGCCCTTCCTAATGCCAACCACTCTGAGAGTGTAGTGGGAACTTGGAAGGTTGGGCCTCCAACAGGGCTTTCATGATACCCTTAAAACTAAGAACTTTTCAGCACTGCCTCACATATTAACCCTTTTGATACCAATCTGACTAAGACCACCCCTTGTCCTATGGTACCAACTTCCTGTTTTAAAATGATCTAAAGTAAAACCTTCCTCAAAATTGTATGTTCCAAACACCAATATAATAATGACAATGTTATTTTCCTAAATTCTTTATTATTTTCAAAATTAAGTGAAATGAAGGTAATGTATTTCAATAGAAATATGATAAAGGGTTTTATCTACCCAAAGCTATTGACTTAGTTTATTGTAATAGATTATGCTTTATCTAATCCATATATGTCTCTCACAATCAGTTTCCTTATTTTCCAGCATTGCTCAACGCTCCCGTATTCAACTGTTTAAGTGCTTTATTGTTTCATTCTGCTGTTTTGGAACCAATGTAATGGTCATTGGCTTCATTTTTGCATTGTCTATCTACTATGTAGAGCTGAAGCTAGCATTTCCTAATGATCTGAAATATGTTACGTTGGCAGTTTTCTTGCCAACAGGAGTTTTTGGCTGTGTAGGTAGGAACAGAGTATATTTTCTTCTTTTATTTAATATCTATTTGTTTGTCTGTTGTTTATTTTTTAGTGTAAGTTTGCATTTATCTGCATGTATGCAATATTATATATATAAAATTTTTTTTCAGAATGAGATAAAAAAACAAGGCTGTGAAGATTTTAGAACATTTATAAATAGAATGTCTTACAGCTGTTTCCAGGATATTTATTATATCCCTTCATCGGAGATATAATAAATATCCTGGAAACAGCTGTAAGACCTATTTATATATATATAAAGTTGTAGTATATTGTCAACTTAATGTGACAATCCCAATAAGGGAATACACTACTGCCGTTTAGCCCTAGGAAGCTGGACCGCTTCCTGTCGGCCTTGACACAATTACTGTGTCCTTAAGTCTGCGAGGGGGAGACAAGCTCCTCCACCCAGCCTAGCCAGCATTCAGGGACATGTTTCTGAGTCTTTGCGCGTTATCGGCCTGAAGTAGCTTGCCAGTCAAGGCCGACAGGAAGCGGTCCAGCTTCCTAGGGCTAAACAGCAGTAGTGTATTCCCTTATTGGGATTGTCACATTAAGTTGACAATATACTACAACTTTATCGCTCCACTACTGCTTAAATCTCTCTGAGAGATTTAGAAATATTATATTTCTAATATATATATATAGTTTTAGGGAAAAGAACCAAGGTCCATGAACTCATCGATGAAAATCCACTATTATTATTATTATATATATATATATATACATATTACACTATGTGTATATACAGGGTGTGTAAAATATTTGAGGACAGATTTATGTTTATTAAAAAAAATAGATATCTAATAACAGATAATACCTTTATTTATCAAAAAATGCTATGAGGATAAAAATAAACCTTTTCCATAATTGTTATTCAATAAAGCAACCTTCAGCTTCAATAACTGCTTCTGTATGAGATCTAAATCATCTACATGCTCGAATCAAGTGGTCCTGGTTCATTTTGGACATTACTCTGACTATGGCAGCTTTCAAAGAATCTTTGGTGTTATGACCTCTCTCTCAACAACACTCCACGTGTAATAGTCCAATGGATTGAGATCTGGGGAATTAGGATGCCAAATGTTAGAGGCTGTGTGATCATGAAAATTTTCAGCCATCCATTCCTGTGTTATTAAAGCCATGCGCGATAGTGCAGAGTCTTACTGAAACACATCTGGCCTTCCATTGCATACACTGTCTATCCAGGGCTTAACAATTATTTCCAGTACATTATTTACGTTTGACGGATACTTGTCTTCATCTTGTTTGTTGTTAACACAACGTTTCGGCTGATATACCTTCCAGCCTTCATCAAGTGTCTTGGGGAAATTTCAAACTTGGGTTCTTATTCCTAAGGTATTTGCAAGTTGGGTGAGTTTTCATCAGTAGCTGAGGATGGATAACTACCCAGAAACTCGAATCTGTGTGCATCACATAAAGCTAGAGATGGGGGCAATTACCTCCCCTCTTGGACACAGAATGTGTGTCGTTAGTCAGCTGGAAGAGATGTCTTCCTGGGGCTATAAACGTCAGTAGCACTGTCCCATATAGGACACCATACTTGGTTGGCAATTATATAAATATATATATATATAGAGAGAGAGAGATTGTTGGAAAATTAGATATAGATATATACATACATATGTATATATATATATAATTATATTTAAGGGTACTGAGACTAGCCACCTTAATAATATATATGTATGTGTGTGTATATATATATATATATGTATATATATAATTAAGGTTACTGAGAATAACCACCTTAATAATTGATATATATATATATATATATATATATATATATATATATATATATATATATATATATATATATATATATATATATATATATATATTGTTTTATTTTGGTATGGTCATTTTTTTTTCCTTGCCAAATAAACACACACACTATATATTCATTCTTCACTCATTTATCATTGTTCTTATTCTATCTTATGTCCATTGTCTGGAAATCTTTTGTCACACATCTGTGACTTCTTCAGTGACCCTTTCCAGCCATGTGTATCCTTCTGCTTCGCTTAATCCATTCTATCCTTCTGTGATGTGCAAAACAAATCTTTCTGCTCACAAACAGAGTTGTAGATATTGCTTCATGCCTAGGGGAATCCTGATCATATAAGGCATGTGATCAAAGGTTCTCTGGCCTGCCCTGTTCATACACTTACATGCACACTCACACACACACACACACACACACACACACTCTAATGGTGGACCTAATTAATATTTTATTTTTTTTACCTTTGCAGGTGTAATCTCTGGATATATTGTTGAAAAATTTGGTATTCGATTAGCACTGGTTACAGGCAGCCTATTACTCAGTTTAGGTATTATTGTATGTTGTTTTGTACCTACTGTTCCATATATTCTCTTCTTCTTGGGAATCATTGCAGGTAAGCTAACCTATTTTTTGTTGTCCTTCCTGTTCTTCTACTCCTACTCACTTGTAGTCACTGTACATCATGAGAGCCCACCCTCCCCTAACAACTTATCCCCATTATTTCTCATTTGAGCTCCACCCTCCTTACTTCTATCCCTCCCTTCTATAATCTGAGTATCCTCGCTGCTCCTCTACAAACAAAACCTGTTCTGTTTTCACCTCCCTCTCTACTGGGGGCACCTCATTTGAAGCTACCCTTCAAATGAAGCATCTATAATAGAGAAGGAGGTGCAAGCTGCATGGTGACCAAACTAGTGCTGATGCCTAAAATGAAAAGGGAACCTGGTGCTAACAGTAAAGTGGTTGACATTTTGAAGGGCATCCAGCCATAGAAACCATGTCAAAAACAAGACATTGAAGCATAACACAGTCCTCCAACTCACTGTGTCCTTTTCAAACTGTCCAACCCATGCTAGCATGGAAAACAGGCATAAAATGATGGTGGTGTTGTGGTGATGACAATTATGACAGTGGGGAGATGGTAGTATTGGTGGTAGGGATCGTTATTATCATTATTATTATTATTATTATTATTATTATTATTATTAGGACGGCAAGGTGGATAAATTGTTAGCACGCCAGGCAAAATGCTTAACAGCTGTCTTTATGTTCTGAGTTCAAATTCCGCCATGGTCGACTATGCCTTTCATCCTTTCAGGGTCAATGAAGTAAGTACCAGTTATGCACAGGGGTTGATGTAATCGACTTACCCCCTCCCCTCAAATTCCAGGCCCTGTGCCTATAGTAGAAAATATTATTATTATTATTATTATTGAAGGTGGTGAGCTGGCAAAATTGTTTGCATGCCAGACAAAATGATTAGTAGTATTTTCGTCTCTCTTTATGTTATGGGTTCAAATTCCATTGAGGTCAACTTTGCCTTTCATCCTTTCAGGGTCAATAAAATGCTTAAGTTTAGCTCAGGGGTTGATGTAATCAACTTGCCCCTCATTTGAAATTTCAGGCTTTGTACCAACATTTGAAACCATTATTATTATTATTATTATCATAATATCAAAAGAAAAGGGTGCTCCAATAGTCAAGTTTGACCATGTTCCTGTATTTATATGCGTGGCCATCTGGGTTAACAATTGCCCATACCTTCAAGTCTTCCTTCTCTATGCCACCAATGTTATCGAAGACAGGCTGCCACCTTAGGGGCTAATACAGTTTGACAGCAGTACTTCAGCTGGATTTCCCAGTGCTTCTTAGAACTTCCACATTGACAAGAGGTCCCCCTTTTGCTAACCATGGATTACTATTCTAGGTAGGTAGGAGTCCTCCATACAGATTATGTCTTTGGTTCAATCGAGGATGTTTTTTACAATCATTAATTTCACATTGATTAGCCTGCAAATTCTTGAGAATTTCTAAGAGGTTTTGTCCTTCTTGAATGCTTCTAAGGATGTGCTGCTGACAGTAAATGTGGAAGGTGTACAATGACATTTGGCTTTCATCTCTTTTTCACAAGGCCCAGTCCTTGTTGTGATGTGGTGGCCTGCTTCATTGACCCTTAGAGCTGTGTTGGCAGGGCATAAGCTTCTGATAAGGCCTCCCAAAGTTTGGCCTCTGTCCTTTGATAGAGGCCACACTAATATGGACCATCTCTTCCCAGAGGTAAAAATGGATTTGTGTAGAGCCAACACTCCTACCTTTGGCAGGGCACAAGCTTCTGATAAGGCCTCCCAAAGTTTGGCCTCTGTCCTTTGATAGAGGCCAGACTAATATGGACCATCTCTTCCCAGAGGTAAAAATGGGTTTGTGTAGAGCCAACACTCCTACCTTTGGCAGGGCACAAGCTTCTGATAAGGCCTCCCAAAGTTTGGCCTCTGTCCTTTGATAGAGGCCATACTAATATAGACCATCTCTTCCCAGAGGTAAAAATGGGTTTGTGTAGAGCCAACACTCCTACCTATAAAAAAATCAAAATTACAGAAGCACTGGTGACAAAGCAAAACCAGCAAGAGCTGGGAGAGGAAGACCTTTCCTTAGAGAAGACACCCAAGAGTCAAGAAGAGTAGAGAAAAGTCCTTGATAGCCTATACTCCATAGGGAGCAAAGGATTTAAAAAGAAGAATCAACATCTTTTACCAATAAATTTTCTGTTACTGCTTCACCATTATTGTGATGATTACACCCACAACTTGAAACATCATAATCCTAACGCACACACATATATCATGTGATTGTTTATTTTAAAAATTTGTATTATTTTTCTTTATACATAGTGTGTGCATGTGTGTGTGTTATTTTGAAGCTGAACTTTCTCAAATTACAATTAACTAGTTTCAGCTTCAAAATAGAAACAATGCACTTTTTTTTTTTGTATTGAGTACTTCTTTTTTTGTCTCATTTCCAAACAAACATTTACATTTACCTAATTTCTATATATTTCAGGCACTGGCTGTTCCTTAATATATATTTCTACAAACACAGCTTTGGCATATCACTTCCCAAACACTGGCCGAATTCTAATTTCCCTCATTACCCTTGGTGAAAGTTTCGGATTAATCATCTTCCCTTCATTTGTATCATATTTGATAGACATCTACTCTTGGCAAGGAAGTTTACTTATTCTTGGTGGAACTGTCCTTAATTGTCTTCCTTTGGGTTTAATATTTTCCACAAAGACAGAATATTTTAAAAGCCGAAAACAGTCAAAGAAAGAACCAAGTAAAAATGGCATCAACAAAAAGAAACTTACCTCCAGAGAAAGTAGCCAAAGTCCAATATTGCCAACTAGCGACAGCAATTGTAGCTGTGTGCTAGATAGTTCAGGAACGTGTAAAGAAAACAACTGCATACAACCAGAAGACACTCATGATCTGACTATTGAAGAAAAGGAATTATTATTATGTGAGACAAAACAAAAAATCCATTCCACTATCGAAATAAACGGCAAAAACTATCCAGAAGAGATAATTAAGATTTCAGACATTGAGAAAACACCACCACTTTACAAACAGAATGGTAACTTGAGTTCCCAAAATTCTACTAGCAATTATTCAATCAAAAGTAACACTACAAAAATATCAAATTCTCAAATTGACATTTCAAAAATGCCAAAGCAAAATATTGTGAAAAAACTTCAGTTTCTTTTATCAAACAAAAATTATGTTCTGTTTTTGTGTACTTTATTTATAGCTTTTGGCAATTTGGCCACTGTAGTAACTATATTACCAGACTACTGCTATTCAATAGGGCTATCTGTAAAACAAGGAGCATGGATTTTCTCAATAGGTGCCATTGGTGATATCATCTCCCGTGTTTTGGGATCTATCTTCCTTTATCTGAAGATGCCAAGTTTGGTGATTTTCTCATTCGCAATCATCAGCTGTAGCCTGGTTAGTCTGATTTATCCATTTATAACTTCTATTACTGCCATAACGATTGTAACATTCATATTTATATTGACGTCTGGGATATCATTTTCGGTTTATACTGTCGTCGTTTTGGACTTCTTCAACTTCGAACTCTATTCCTTATCTACAGGCTTGTCAGAGACAGTTTCAGGAATAGGTATTATTCTCAGTGGATTTTCTGTTGGTAAGTAATTCCAGCAATTCTGCTGCTATTTTTAGGAAAAATTCTTTTATCTTTTCCCTACCAAATTTGTGTTAATAGATATATGTAAAACTATTTTTTATATATATGTATATGTATATAGAGTTACATTGACAGATAGAGAGAGAGATATGTGTAAGTATATATGAGATATGCATGTGTAAGTGTATATGATATATGCATGCATGTGTATGTATATATGAGATATGCATGCATACGTATATATACATTCTTGTTGCGCACCTTTTTATTTTGCATAAAATAACTGGTGTAAAACTTTTATAGTACATTTCTTGGCCTCATGTCTAAACCACATCCCTGATTTTTGTTATTGATGTTATATAGACAAAAATGGTGTGTGTGTGTGTGTATTATATGCATGTGTGTGTTTGTGCATGTATATATATATATATATATATATATATATATATTTGTTTTATTCTTTTAACTTCGTACATCTACACCTATTTCCATGCAGACCATAAACCCCTTATTAGTTCTTTTTGTTATTCTATTTATTTCATTACCATGTAAACATAGTTTCGTCTTCTTCACTGTTGTCTTAAAACAAACCTAAGTTCCTTCTCGCACATTTACTATTCATCACTTATTCATTTATTCAAGTTTGTCACCTCGTCACTTATTTCTCTAATTTTGTCACAGATTGGCTGACTGAAAACTCTCAGATTTTTCAATTCTCTTTCACTATTATCAGCATTTGCTGTCTCATTAAATCATGTTACCCAAAATCCCAAAAGAATACTTTTCTCCTTCGTGTTCTATCCTTGACCAGCCTAACTCTGGCCCCCTCTCTCTCTGTTTTAATAACTATTTGCTTCGCCAACACTTCCCCTTCCTCCACGACCCCACCCTATATAAACTAGTGCACACACTCAGATTCCCCTACTACATTTTAATAACTCCACCGAAAGAATACAAATCCAGAAGATGCTCTTGTCCGATTTTGCTATTTTGCAGTAACCCTGCCACCTGTACCGGAAGTCGTTCCTCTGTCATCCTTGCAGTTTCTTCTTTTACTTGTTTCAGTCATTTGTTTGCAGCCATGCTGGGGCACCACCTTGAAGGATGTTAGTCAAACAAATCAACCCCAGGGCTTATTTTATCAGTCTTTATGGCCGATCTGCTAAGTTACATGAATATAAATTCACCAACAACAGTTGTCAAGCAGTGGTGGGGGACAAACACTGACATAAAGACATGCACACACACACACACACACACACACACACACATACATACACAATGAGCTTCTTTCAGTTTCCATCTTCCAAATCTACTCATATGGCTTTAGTCAGCCCGAGGGTATAGCAGAAGTCACTTGCCCATGGTGCCATACAGTGGGACTGAACCCAGAACCATGTTATTGAGAAGCAAGCTTCTTACTACACAGCCGCTCGTGTGTGTGTGTGTACAACTACTGTAGTAAAAGTTCCACATAGATTATCATTATCTGGTCAGTCTTCAGTATAGTTGTTAGTCAGCCATTTTGCTTTGCAGTGTTAGTAGTTCTGATGTAAAGAGCCTATGTAGTGGAAAATTAAGATAAACACGAGTGTGAGTATTTATTGAGCGAAAACACCTAAAGCTCCACGAGGCTCCGGCAGGGGATGGTGGTGAACCCTGCTGTACTCTTTCACCACAACTTTCTCTCACTCTTACTTCCTGTTTCTGTGCACCTGTATTTCAAAGGACCAGCCTTGTCACACTCTGTGTCACGCTGAATATCCCCGAGAACTACGTTAAGGGTACACGTGTCTGTGGAGTGCTCAGCCACTTGCACGTTAATTTCATGAGCAGGCTGTTCCGTTGATCAGATCGACTGGAACCCTCGACGGAGTGCCAACAACATGTCTCACCAGTGCTGTTATTTAGATGTTCCCAATGCATTGGATCATCAGGGGAACACTTTATTGAGCTTTGTCACAGAGATCTAATATATTGACTTAGAGAGAGGACAAGGTAATTAATAAGTATTTAGAAAAGGAAGAAAAGAGAGAGCTAGTGGGGGAGAGAAAAAAAAGGAAGAGGGAAAATACCGACCAACATAGTAGTAAACAGGGTATAAAGTAAAGGTGTATTAGTAAATAAATAAATAAAATACAAGTAAATAAATAAATCAATAAGCATGAGTACCTCATTATTGTCATCATCATCATTTAACGTCCACCTTCCATGCTGGCATAGGTTGGATGGTTTGACAGGAGCCAGCCAGGTAGAAGACTACGCCAGGTTACTGTGTCTGTTTTGGCATGGCATTTATGGTTGGATGCCCTTCCTAACACTAACCACTGCTTTTTATGTGACACTCGTACAGGTGATTTGGCATGATTTTTGCAGCTGGATGCCCCTCCAAATGCCAACCACTTTACAATATGGACTGGGTGCTTTTTGAGTGGCACCTGCACAGGCAGGATCACTAAGTAACTTGCAAGACAAAGATCCCTTGAGAGGGGAGGGGCATTGGAGGAGGTGATGTGTCAGATGATGAAAGGTTATAATGAGACAGAAACATAGACATACATGTACACACACACATATATAAATGAAATTTTTAAAATAAAATAATGAGATCAAATAAAATGAAAACCAATGGAAAAATAATTGAAAAAATAATGAGTGTGTGTGTGTATATATATATATATATATATATATATATATATACTGCACATATACACATTGTGTGTATGTGTAGTACTTAAATACAGACAAGGTTTTAAACAAGCTACAATGCCAAAGGGAGACTATTACTTATGATTACAACATATGGCACCTCTCTCGTAATTCAAATTCTATGGGAACATCAAATCTGAATAACTAGATGTGAGGGGGGCACCAGCTGTTACAATCATATATATTCATATACTCATATATGTGTGTCATCATAATCATTTAACATCTGTTTTCCATGCTGGCATGGGTTCGATGGTTTGACAGGAGCTGGTAAGCCAGTGAGCTGCACCAGACTTGAATTGTCTGTTTTAGCATGGTTTTTATGGCTTCATGCCCTTTTTACATGACACCAGCAAAGGTGCTTTTTACATGGCACGAGCATCAGCAGGGTTGCCAAGTAACTTGCAAGACAAGGACCTTTTAGGTTAGAGAGGTGTGGGCATGATTGTGTAGTAAAAAGTTTGTTTCCATCATGGTTCAAGGTTCATTCAAGGCAAGTGTCTTGTACTATAACTTTGAGCTGACCAAAGCCTGGGAGCAGATTTGGTTGACAGAAACTGAAAGAAACCCATTATGTGTATATATATATATGTATGTGCGAATGTGTGTGTGTGTGTATGTATGTATATATATATATATATATATATATATATATATATATATATATATATA
>NC_068989.1:71889717-71901295 GCF_001194135.2 Octopus bimaculoides | reverse complement strand
TATATATATATATATGAGAGAGAGAGAGAGAGAGAGAGAGAATATGTATGTGTAGAAGCTACAAGGGCAGCAGGACTTTGCATCATTATAAGTCAAGGTTGCCTGAATATAGTCACTCAACCAACTAGACATACCAGTTGAAATTACTTCAGATCACACCTTGTTATCTTGATAAAGAATGGGCTGGAGAATGTTATTTTGGATTCCTTGTCTGTCAGGCAAATATGCAAAAGATGGGATGGGTTCAGACAGCCAATGTTAAAATAGTTATGTCATTAAATGTCTACTTGATTAAAGCTGATTTAGGGTTAAGCAGCTATCAAAAACAAAAATAAATGAGCACTCAGAGAGTTCAAACTTCTGCCAAGGCAACACCAACGTCCTCTCAACGATTAGCCAGAGATGATTTTTAAAATGAGAATATCTGAAATAAACTCGACTGCTCTCACAAACGAGAATGCTAAAAATGAAACCCGGCCGCTCTCAAAAATTAAGTAAAAAACACAGGAAAAAATCCAGAATCCTTGTCTGGTACCAGATCGATCCCAAGTTTTAATTAGTTTGTGCCAATCACGAGGCCAAACATCCCTGAAAGTTTCATCAAAATCCATCCAGTGGTTCTTGAGATATCTTGTCCAAGGACAAAACAAACAAAACTGAAAACAATACATCTGCCTTAGTGAAGGTTGAGGTAAAAAAAATACTAACTAATCATTAGACATTACAGTCACATATTTCAAAGTGAAAAATGCAACCGACCCAAACAATAACAGGATTCAAACCATATGCCTATTGTTTAACTTGGGTTCACAATTGCATTATGGGTTGCTTTATTATTTACTTGGGGCAGTGAGCTGGTAGAATCGTTAGCATGCCAGGCAAAATGCTTATTATCATTTGGTCCATCCTTACATTCTGAGTTCTAATTCCATCAAAGTCAACTTTGCCTTTCATCCTTTTGGGGTCAGTGAAATAAGTTCCAGTGAAGCACTGAGATCAATGTAATCAACTATCCTCCTTCCCTGAATTTCAGGCCTTGTGCCTATAGCAGAAAGGTTTATTACTCACATAAGTCCTTCATTCCTTCTGGAGCAGAGGCCATGGACAACTCATCTTCACTGTTGCTTTTGAACTGTCATTGATGCTTCTGTAATTTTGCTCTCTTTTTGTTTTAAGTAGGGATATTGACCCTACACAAACCCATTTTAACCTCTGGAAAGAGGTGGTTCATGTTAGTCTGGTCTCGATCCTTTGACTTGTCCACTTGCATAGCTTTCAGGGTCTCTAACCCTTGAGTATTCAAATTCTTTTGTCAAATGTAACATTTGTTTATTTATATTGTTTTGAATTAATCATGCGTTACCTTGTAACTGAGAGATTTCGATTGCATACTGGGGTTGATCTAATTGACTGCTACTTCCCCAAAAAATTTGGGCCTTGTGCCTGGAGTAGAAAAGGGTATTTATAGCACCTATATTTGAAAAGAGAATGGCAAGTACTTTGCAGTGTAAATAATAATAGAATCACTCATCGAGTAAAAGACTATATTTGTATCGTTCAGATTTGTTGAAAGGCCTGCTACTCTTTTTCTGTCTCAACTTTTTGCATATGATTAACTTCAAAAACCTTAGCAGTTAATTTATACATGACATATATTGAATGAGGAATCTTATAAAACAAAACATATTCCTCTGCACCCATTTCATTCAGCTTTATTTTTACTTATAATATTTTTTTTGTGTGTTTTATACTTTTCTTCCTTTATTTATTTTTTTCTTGACAATATTACATCAGTTCATTCTTAACCATTTCGCATTTAACCTGGCCATATCCAGTGCAAATATTGTAACAGCCACATACCAGATGTAGGATGTAGGGAATCTCACGAGCCTTGATTCAGGTTAGTTAGTAAATGAGGGGTATTAGTTGCCATTTCTAGCTACCACATAGCAGTATCCTTTTCAGTAGTAAGCAAATGTAATTTAGCAGTGAAAGTATATTCTATCTATATGTTGTCCAAACTGTTTTTGTGTAACTAAATGTTCAAATTAGATTTGGCCACTCACACCTACCTACAATATCATTCTAAAAAATAAACAATCACATCATTAAAGTCTTGAAGCTACAAGATAATGCACAATTTACTCAAAACAATGTGAATGAATAAGCATTATGTTTGACAGTAATTTAAATGCTAAAGGGTTAACAATTCTGGCAGACTTTAACATGGATATCTGGTTGCTGTTGTTTGTTGTTCATTATCAGAGAATCTTTCCTCTCCTTTAGACACTGTGTGTTCATAATATACACCAGTGAGTCACATGTGATTGGAACACATCTGTTAAAGGGAAGAGGTGTTCTCTGATGAAGAAAAGCAACAGATATTCGCATTTGAATCTGCCGGAATGTATCAAGAATGAATAGATACACTATGATCTTCTGCATGTACTTCATGAATTATATATTCTCTTTTTTGGTATTTTTATTTCCATGAATATTCTATTCTAATTTCAGGTGTTATCACAGAATATAACAACAATGACTACACCATCAGTTTTTATATAGTCTCCATCTTAAACATTGTGTCGATGTTACCCACAATTCTTTATTTCCTGTACAAGCGAAGAAGGACACAAGTTGATACTTAACCGCAATTTTAACATGCATATTTTATTTGTTAGTATATTTTGTTATTAGTTTTGTTTTGTTTTTGAAGAATGGTACAAAGTTTTTTTCATTGTTAACTGAAATTGTAAATCTATGCAAAGGAAGAAATTTTTAAATGTAAAAATAAAAGCAAAAAAGGAAAGGAAGGAAAATAGCAAAATCATTATTATTCAAGTATCTGAAAGGGAATTGATTCCTTCTGCTACAGTCTTTCAACTCATTAACTAGTCATGTACTGATACCTCTTTTCACATATTCTCTACTAACCCCACACAAACACACACACTCAAACATGTGTGTGTGTGTGTGTGTAAGGCGCGGGAGTGGCTGTGTGGTAAGTAGATTGCTTACCAACCACATGGTTCTGGGTTCAGTCCCACTGCGTGGCACCTTGGGCAAGTGTCTTCTACTATAGCCTCGGGCCGACCAAAGCCTTGTGAGTGGATTTGGTAGACGGAAACTGAAAGAAGCCCGTCGTATATATGTATATATGTGTGTGTGTGTATATGTTTGTGTGTCTGTGTTTGTCCCCCCAACATCGCTTGACAACCGATGCTGGTGTGTTTACGTCCCCGTAACTTAGCGGTTCGGCAAAAGAGACTGATAGAATAAGTACTAGGCTTCTAAGGAATAAGTCTTGGGATCGATTTGCTCGACTAAAGGCAGTGCTCCAGCATGGCCGCAGTCAAATGACTGAAACAAATAAAAGAGTAAAAGAGAGTAAAGAGTATATATATATATTTATATATATATATATATATATATATATAAGTTCAAAAAAAGACAAAAAACAACAACGTGAGAACGTGATACAGATTGTGTTACAAGATGCTCGGGAAAGGAAAGAGAGAGAGTATGACGTTTCGAGCGGAGCTCAGCACTAACATAGCCTTACCTGCCACCTTGGATCTTCTGGATACCAATACCTCTCATATCATCATCATTATTTAACGTCCGCGTATAAAATGTTTGAAAAGAATTCTTGATATAGTCCACTAATTTGAAGAAAGATTTTCTTAAATTTAAAAACAGAACAGCATAAATCTTTTGGAAAAAAATTTTTGTATTATGTTTAAATGTTTTCACTGTTTACAGTTTTTCAGCCACAATTGTTATGGAGTAAATCATATTGACAGAGTTGTTTTTAATATTAGTGCTATTTCTGGTTTAGTTTTAGATTTAGAATCCTTAAACAGTAGTCTTCTTTTTACTTTCATAGCTGATCATTTTCTTCCTTTATTTTGAAAAACAGAAATATTTTGAATTTATTTATTGCACACATGTTTAGATATTCACAAGGAATATTTTGATTTGTTGTTTATGTACTCTCACTCATTCATTATGATCCCATTTGGCCAATATAATTTTTATTGCATAGTAGGTACATGATGCAGTAAATTAAATATATTGTTTTGCACTTCATGTCTGCATTTACCTTAAATTCCTTCCTTTTCTTGAATTATTTGATTGTTCTCCGTTCAGTTATTTTAAATGTCCTACAACAAAGGTCTCTATAGTTTGTTACCTGCATTATTTGTTCTGATGTGAATCTCACCTTTCTTAAGAGTCTTTCGAAATTTGATGATTGTCTTCAATTGATAGTAATTAGTGATTCTTTAATCCATTAGTATTCAGATTACTCTGTGAAATGTAATGCTTTTTTATTCAAATTGTTTGAATTAATCATGCATTATCTTATAACTTTGAGGTTTCTATGATGTGATTGTTTATTTTTAGAATGCTAGTGTAGGTTAGGTGTGAGAGGTTAGCTATGGCCAATGTGAATGTAAAAACATGTAGAATGTTTGTGTTAGATTTGGCCAGCTTAAATGCTGAAGGGTTAAGATCAACACTAATTAAATTTTAAATAAAATGCCTAAGTACACAACTAATAAAATCATAAAATTCACTGAGTAAAATATCAATGTACAACTCTTAACATTGAACTGTTTTCAGTGACTAACGACAAAACAGCTGATACTCCCCAACTTGTCATGTTTGGTGTGCTAACAGTGCCTGACTTCAGTTTTGTTTCTGACTTCTAAAAGTATATTATTAGTTTTGAAAACAAATTAAGATCAAAGTTATATGATGATATTGTAAAAAAAAAATTAGTTTTAATTTAGGTTTAATGTCTAACTTCTTGTCATGAAAAACAAACATGCAACCATGCTGTCAAAGCTGTCACACACACTTTGCCATTAATTTTTGTCATTCTCCCCATTACCCTACAATACACCCAGTACTATATTATGATACAATGTGCTGTGAGGTGTGAGGACACTTGCCACCAAATTTCAAGCAGAGGTATAACAAAAGTTTTCCCTTATGATTTGTGATTAAATTAATGAGTGAGGTTAATACTTATAATGAATTTGCCATTTTCAGTGGGTGTGCAGCACACACCTAGCACACCTGGAACATATGCCTCTAACACACACACACACACACACACACACATATATATATATGGCAGTGCTTCAACAAATAGGAAAGCATTTAACCAGCTAAGAGAGCAAAGATAATCTTAAACAAAAACCCCATAAATTTTGCAAATAACTACCCAAGGTTTCCTGGTCAAAATAATAATTTATTTCCCCATTTATCAAACTGAAAGCAAGACTTACCTGCTAAAAAAAACAACTTGCAAACAGTCTTTGCAAAAGAAAAGAAAAAAAAAAGAAAAAAAAAGGGGACTGTAATTACAGTTCACTTTAATACATAAATAAACCTGGATACAAAGAGGCAAGAGGGGAAGTATGAGATTGTCCTCCATTGCCAGCCATGAGGAATAGTCTTAAATTGATAATGGTGGCTAGGGTAACCACCAATCAGCAAACAGAAACATGAAGAAACCATATTCACATCAACATATATAAATGAATCACTTCACAGATTTGTAGAAGTTCAGACATTAACAACACAGTGGTATGGATGTCGAGCCATGAGATAAAACATTTATTTTCACTTGACTATATATTTTGTATATGTGTATGTATTTATGTATATATATACCTCCACAGTTTGAAGAGGTATATGCCCTTTGCCATTAGGGTCTGACAAGCCATCCATAAAGCTAAGTGCTTCATGGATGCAAAATCATTAGCCACTCTATGACCAGATATATACTTAACTGCATATATGTATATATATATATATATATATATATGAAGCAGAAAGTGAAACTTATTTGTGTATATTAATTATATGCATATATATTTATTTATTTATTCTTTTACTTGTTTCAATCAATGAACTTCAGCAATGCTGGGGCACTGCCACTATGTGTGTGTGTGTGATTATAAGTGTCAATGTGTCTATGTATATGGGTATATGCACACGCACACAATATATATTTATGTATATATTATAAATATATTACATATATTTTGTGATCACCATCATTATTTAACATGTTTCCTATACTGTACACGCAATTTAGAAAGCATGTGGTTTAGTGGTTAGAGTCTTCAGCTCTCAATCCTATGGTCATGAGTTCAGTTCCTGGTGGCATATTGTGTTCTTGAACCAGACACTTTATTTCATGCTGCTCCAGTCCACTTGGCTGGCAAAAATTAGTAGTACTTGTAATTCAAAGGGCCAGCTTTGTCACATTTTGTGTCATGCTGAATCTCCTTGAGAACTACATTAAGGGTATACAGAATACCAGTGTAGACACAGTATGTCTGAATATTTAAGAACTTCATTTCCTAATCATAAGATCTTGGTGTTGATTCTACTGCATATCATCATCAGCAAATGTCATTTTCTACAACCCTACAACCAAGATCTTCTGAGTGAAATTGGGAAGACAGAATCTGTATAGGAGGCCGTCAGGTGGGTTCTATTTGTAATTCAAAAGTCCAGCCCTTATCACACTTTGGGTCATCTTGGTTGTACCTGAGAATGACATGAAAGATTCACACGTCCGAATACACAAGGTCAGAAAATTTGACCTGCAATCATGTTATATGCTTAGTATTTTTATATAATATATCTATATTATCATCATCACCCATCATCATCATCAACATCTTTCAATTTCCTTCTTTGATCCTGACTTGGGTTGGGTGAGTCAGCAGGATCTATCTGGTAGAGGAATGTGTCATACTTTGAGATACTAACAGCTTTTTAACATTAGGTACACAGCTCAACAAGACCCTGAAATTATATGCTGATTGAATGTTTTCCTATACCTATGATCCAATATAAATTTCTTATCCACTAATCTAAGAAAGACCCCTCTCATGCAGGTTTTCACATTGAGTGAGACTGTGGGTAGAGTGGCAAACTAAATGACTGTGGAAGTACTTTCCCTTGTGGGCATTAGGGCAGGGTGTATAAGTGATGCAGTCCTTAAATCCATTTTCTGCCAGAGCCTTGTTATAAAAGAAGGTGGCTGTATCAGGGAAATCTTTATTTGTGGAAAAGTTCAAAATCTTCGCATTGACAGTCTTTAAATGTTATTGGAAGGTTGCAGGAGGCTGTGTTGATGAGCAAGTCTTTCATTTGGTTTGCAGTTGGGCCTGTATTAACCAGTGCTTCATTTGAATGTTACATCTAAGAAATTAACTCTGGTCTTAATGGTAACACTAAGCTGTAAGAAGTTATGAGTGCAGATCAGGTCTTTCCTGAGCTTATCCAAAGTGAACCTGTTCATGCCTCTCAAGATAGTTAAATCGATGTCACTATCATCACTAAAATGTCATCACATCCTTTTTATCTCTGATTAATAGCATGGCATAGATTAACTTGAAATTTTGAGGGGTGCTTTTTGTTTTAAATTTGGTCTGTGTGGGTCTTACTATATCCTCAGACTCTAGAGATGCCATGTTGTTTGTTGTCTCAACTGCCATTTATTATTTTTTTTCCTAGTCTTCATCTCCAGAAGGGAGAAACAGATGACCTAATTATTCACATGGCCCAACATCAATATAATGTACACCTTCTTACACTTATACAGCTCAACTATTAACAGGATAAGTAATTCTAACAGACAAGGTGCAGAGGTCCATGGCAATAATTGCCACTTGTGAATATAAGAGTTATCTTTCTGCTTAATAGTCTCATCATGTATTTGCTCAACTTCATTTATCACCAGTAACCTTTCCAGTCCGAAGTAAAGAGCAAACTGCACCAAAGCTTGAATTTGCCTAGGAGCCATGCTTTGTGAAACATCAAGAATCTGTTTCCACCATTTTGTACATTTTGATCCCCTTATCTCTGTTGTTAAATAATCCATATTACAGTTTCCCCAGGCATTTCACTGTCTCTCTTGTTATCATAAACCTGACTTCTGCATTTTCATACTTCACTTCTTTCTGCTTTCTTTTCATAAGAGTTACATTACACACTTACTTTACTTTTAAATACACTTTTGCTCAGTTTATCGACTCGTCCTAATCCAGTCTGCACAGGATTTCATCATTGAATACTTCTTCTTTGCCAACAATGCTACATCATCCATTCTTTAAGTAGCAGATCTTTATCTTGTGGCTGTGGTCCATTGTTCCTTGTAGGACGACTTCCATTCAAAGTATCAACCAACCAACTGACAATGTGCACTTAGCTGCAGTTCTTACTTCCAACTTGTCCCAAGTCATTATGTATTTTTTGTGGCAAAGAACATATAGAATTTACTATAATAATAATCCTTTATTGATCTTCTGATTTCAAGCAAAATCCAGAACAGCTCGACAGCATACTGAAACAGTTTGTGTAGAATGTGTAGAACTGACCCAAAATCATTTCTCAGGTTACTTTTCTCCTCCTTTGTTGTTTGTATGACATTCCATAGTTGCATATTGTATACAATCTGATATATTTGGGATTCCTATTGATACAGAAACCATTTTCTAACAGAAATGTAATCATTTGTATAGCAATAATGCTGAGGAATATTTATCCTTTAACTTTCATTTGAGAAATTGGTTTGAATTAGTTAAAAGTTGATGGGTTCTGTTCTTTAAGAAGGTGGATGACTTCTAGTCTTTCCCAGCAATCCATAATCTTCTCTTTTTAAACTAGTCAAAGAATGAAAAATAGTTTGTTGCTCAGAATGGAATATTTCTATATAGCACTCCATCCTGGTCTGGCACATGCTTCAGTCATATCTTTTTGATTAAAAAAAAAACTGAAGTTTTTTTTCATTCAAAGGTATCTAAAGTCAAATTTTCCTCCAGCTACTGTCACTTTCAGTATCTCTTGCATTGCTGGTGTAGTGGGTATCTTGAAGATTACCATTATACATAATACAGAAGTGGGTCTTCAGCTCATCCCTTCTACTGGTCAGGTGACCATTTCTGCTCTCCTGAAACAACCCATTTGCATACTTGCATTTGCATATTCAATGAACCCTATTACTTGAGCCTTCCTCTTTCTTGATTCACACCAACTGACAGTGGCATTTCTTAACATCATCATACAGCATTTTCAAAGGTACCTTTTCTTCTTCCCTTGCTTCAGTCCAACTACTCATCAAAGGTTTCTTCCTCCTGGACTCCTCTTCATATTACCTCTTGGCACTTTATTTCTACCATTTCCATTTTATGTGCCAAACATTTCCTCGCCTGTGTAACAGATTATATCAATGAGTACTTGAAGCTCTTCTTCCACCAAAAATCAATTCTTCCTAATTTTTGTTTTCTTCATTACAGCATTTTTGAACTCTTTGTAGATTAGCAATCCATCTGCTTTAAACCATCTTATCTTCACTTGCTGGCCCCAAACACTCTTTTGCAGGTGCATTGACTTTACCTCTGTGGCTTGCCTTCTTGCAACCATCAATGCTTATCATCTGATTCACATTACAATTTTGTGTGCATCAGTCTGAATTCCAGTCAGATTCCTGGCCAAACAGGACATCTCAATGTTTCTCTGTTGCAAAAATTTTGCCCAGTGAGGCATCTGTTATGGTCACAGGAACAAAACTAAATTCCTTTGTTACTGTCACATGAATATGTATCCCTTCTTTCCACCCCTTTCATTAATACTCTTCCTTAGGCGGTGGTAAGGTAATCTTCCTCCAGTCAGGATCCTATACTCATTATCAAATACTAAGAGCAAGTACAGGTATTTGAATATGGCTTGTGCGGGTGGCACATAAAAGACACCATTTCGAGCGTGGCCGTTTTTGTGCGGGTGACACGTAAAAGCACCCACTACACTCTCTGAGTGGTTGGCGTTAGGAAGGGCATCCAGCTGTAGAAACTCTGCCAAATCAGACTGGAGCCTGGTGTTGCCATCCGGTTTCACCAGTCCTCAGTCAAATCGTCCAACCCATGCTAGCATGGAAAGCGGACGTTAAACGATAATGATGATGATGATGATATGTGTGTGTTAAGGTTATGGATATGAGAGAATGATTTAACTACAGGTTATAGGTTTTTTTCCTTCTGTTTGACTGCGTTTGTGAACAGTGAGTCTATCTTTTTGAGAAGACTTTTTACAGATATCACAGTGATAATACAACTAGTCTCTCTCTTTCGACATCTCTCCAAGTTGTTAAAAAAAAAATCAATCACATAATTGGTTTTGCTATAACTTTTCTTCTCTCACAACAATACATGGATGCTTTTTCTTTCTTTTGTTTTTATAGTTTATTCCTTACAAATACTTCTACTACTGTACTTCCATTAACGGTGGTCTTTGTCAATATCTGAAAAATGATACAATCTTGTATGCATTTCAGATCATGAAAAAAGAAGTAAATTTTGCTACTAATCTCTGTTGAGAAGAAATATTTCACTGTAATATCCTATAAAGTGATTTATATAAACAGCATTTCCAAACTGAAGAAGACAAATTTTGCTCTTAATCTTGGTTTGAAGAAATATTTCACAGTAATTCACGATAGAGATATGAAAACAGAATTTCCAGACAGTGAAGAAGAGAAATTTTGCTTTTAATCTCAGTTGAGTAGAAATATTTCACAATAATTCACCATAAAGTTATATAAACAAGATTTCTAAAATGGAAAGGCTAAATTTTTACCCTTAACCTAGATCCTGAAAATTATTTCACTGTATTTCACTTTACATTTATATTATTAACAGAATTTCCAATCTGAAGGAAATAAATTTTTTGCTCATAATCTTGGTTCTGAAGAAATATTTCACAGTAATTCACGATAGTTATAGAAACAAGATTCCCAAATAATAAAGAAGAGAAATTTGACTTTTAATCTCAGCTGAGAAGAAATTCTTCGTCATAATCATGATGAATTTCTATATCGAGGATTTCTATTCTGAAGAAGAGAAATGTTGCTATTAATCTCAGTTGAGAAGAAATTGTTCTCTGTAATATACTATAGATTTGTATAAAAGGGAATTTCCAGACAGTGAGGAAGATAAATTTTGGGTTTAGTCTGATTTGAGAAACAAAATTTCATGGATTTATATAAACAAGATGTTCAGACTGTAAAAGTGAAATTTTGCTTTTAATCTCAGCTGAGAAGAAAACTTTTACCATAACGTTATCACTTATCACCCCTTCCTCTTCCTTCCCCTTAAACTGATATTCACCACTGACCATGCATCTCTAGCCAACTGTCAACTTCATTTCACACTTGAGAACATATCTATCCCACCTACCTTTTCTGAACCTCTGTCCATATTCTCTCTTTTACATTTTCAGGGTACACTCTGACACCTCATCTCCACCTTCTTGCATTTTGAGGGTACACCCTGACACCTCATTTCCACCTTCTTGCATTTTGAGGGTACACCCTGACACCTCATCTCCACCTTCTTGCATTTTGAGGGTACACCCTGACACCTCATCACCTCCTTCTTGCATTTTGAGGGTACACCCTGACACCTCATCTCCACCTTCTTGCATTTTGAGGGTACACCCTGACACCTCATCTCCACCTTCTTGCATTTTGAGGGGATACCCTGACACCTCATCACCA
>NC_068989.1:71887763-71889707 GCF_001194135.2 Octopus bimaculoides | reverse complement strand
TTGCATTTTGAGGGTACACCCTGACACCTCATCTCCACCTTCTTGCATTTTGAGGGTACACCCTGACACCTCATCTCCACCTTCTTGCATTTTGAGGGGATACCCTGACACCTCATCACCACCATCTCTTTCCAGCTGGGGTAGCAGTGTATCTCCTCTATAGCAAGACACCAGGCTCATTACCTTGTATGAATCAACCTCCTTTAATACTACACCCCACTCAGTTGAGGGGACTTGTCTTGCAAGTTATTTGGTGACCTCACTAGTGCTGGTGTCACAAAAAAAACACACCTAGTACACTCTGTAAAGGGGTCAGATCTAATCTATCTCCCCCAAAATTTCAGGTCGTGTGCCTATAGTAGAAAGGACTTATTAATATTATTTAGGCAGTGAGCTGGCAGAATTGTTAGTATGCCGGATGAAATACTTAACGGTATTTCGCCCATCACTACATTCTGAGTTCAAATTCTGCTGAGGTCAACTTTGCCTTTCATCCTTTCAGGGTTGATAAATTAAGTACCAGTGAAGCACAAGGGTCGATGTAATCGATTAGGCCCCTCCCCACAAATTTCCAGCCTTGTGTCTATAATAGAAAGGATTATTATTATTATTATTATTGCTGCTACTAATATATTAATTATCCTTGGAAATTTTGAGTCAAAAATCCTTGTTGTTTTAATTTTTATTTGAAGTATTTTTTCTCTCTTTTTATTGAATCCATATTGTTTATTTTTGGATTAATAAAAACTTCACACTTTCTCTCTTGTTCTTGCTCTTTTTCTATTGATTAATTAAAAAAAATAATAAATAAATGCATTTTTACTTTCTCGGTTAGGAGGTAATCCAGGGGGTTCTAATGAATTTAGGAATTCAGCAGGATAATGGACAACCTTTTCAGGATTTTGAATTGTGTCCACTGACTTATAAGTGTGAACGTGTTTAGAAAGACACTGCAGAAAGTGTTCATTGATTCTATTTACAGTGCTATTCTTGGGAGCAAGTATTGCTCTTTCACATAACCAATCATGGTTTTTGTAGTTTTCCTGCAGATTAGGAAACAATGCCGTTGTCAGGTCACCAGCAGTGTTGACAATGTTGCAAACCCAATCGACTTCCATTCCTCCATTTGAATCCAAAGGTACCTTGCCATCTCCAGTTTTCAGAATGCCCAAAGAAAATGAAGCAGACATATAGTCTCCATACAGTTGAGCCCGCATGTTGATATGAAGTTTCAGAATTTTGACATGTCACCTCAATGGTGAAGATTTCAGGCATGCTCACACTGCATCTACCCTAGTTCCTTTAGGAATAACAGGAAGAGTCTGCCTGAAATCACCGGATAATAAGACTGTTACAACTTCCATTGAATCCTCACAGTCTCTTATATCTTGTAAGGTCTTATTAAGTGCTTCAATAGCTCCCCTGTGTGCCATAGTACATTCATCCCACACATTTAGATGGCACTTTTTAAGCACTTCTGCCTTTGCATAGTTTTTGTTGATGTTGCACGTAGATGTTTCAGATGTTGTCAAATTCAGAGGAAGCTTGAAGATAGAGTGTGCTTTCCTGTCACCGGTAGGAGTGTTGTCGCAATCCTTGATAAGGCCACAACTAACGCGATTCCCTTGTGCTGCCTTACTTTAGTAAGAAGTTTCGTCACGAATGTTTTCCCTATCCCTCAGGTGCATCCATGAAGAAGATACCACCTTGTCGGTGGTGAATGCTGTCAACGATGGTGTTATAAGCGTGTTGCCGGTCTGGAAGCAATTTTGGTTCAGTTTCAACGACGTATCTTGTAAGAGCATCAGAGTCATAGGATGACAGACGACGCTGAGAAAAAAAATAGTTCAAATTATTATTTTGACCACAAGTAATGTTCCTACCAAATTCTAAGGAAATCGGTTGCAGCGAACAGAAGTTATTAAAGGTTTGATTTGCAAGTTC
>NC_068989.1:71886431-71887214 GCF_001194135.2 Octopus bimaculoides | reverse complement strand
ATAGATAGACAGACATGACAAACACACAGACAGACACACATATCCCTGTGTTTTATATATATAGATTGTTGACATCTGTTTTCTACTTTGTTGAATTTTGGCCTCCACACTTATAGTCACAGCATATGTGTGTATAAATGCCTGTATTTGTTTGTAAATGTGCTTAAGTGTACACATATATACGTGTATAATACTGATAACACTTATTTGAAGCTAAGGAAGATTAGCCACCTGTCTCTTGACATATACCAGGCAAATACGACTAACAAATTACTGATCTGGCTCTGTGATTAAAAAGCTTGCTTCCCAACCACTGTGCTGCACTTTGAGTAAGTGTCTTTAACTTGTGTGTGTGTGTAGATATCATATGATGGTTGTAAATGAACATCATCATCATGATGCGAGTGAGGTTGTTCGTTTTCAGTCTTTCTTGAAAAATATGTCTAGCTAAGGTGGGCGGGGGAATGTTACCTTGCTTGCAAACAAGCAAGGGTTCTCAACAGAAAGGGGATCCAGTTGTAGTAAATCTGTTTCAAGAAATTCCATCTGAGTCATGGAAATGTGGGTGGTGAGGATGATGACTCACCATGTTAATAATCGTTTGTAGTAATTTATTGGGGAGTGAGGAAATAATAGGAAATCATTTAGAGGCAGAAATATCTTGCCATGAATGAGACACTTCTGTTCATCGCCAGTCGATCGCACGAAGTTTCTTCTTCCTTTCAGGTACAGAATATATCTGACATACATATATGACATATATATATATATATATATATATAT
>NC_068989.1:71884277-71884899 GCF_001194135.2 Octopus bimaculoides | reverse complement strand
TATATATATTCAGCAATCACCCAAAGATGCGATTCGTTGGAATTTTACCCATGTCATCAACAAAATCTGACCAATCACGACTTTACATGGAAAGAATATTACCCACATGATCACCAAAATCTGGCTAATCACGACCTCATACGAAACAGGCTCCTGCAATAATTTCAACTTTTGGTGTGCATCAATAAGTATAAAATGGCACACACACACAACCACCAGATAGAGAGCTTTGCGATATAGCAGAGGGAGCACGAAGAAACGCAGCAGACAGACGGCAAACAAACACAAGCAGTGGCTGAATCAAGCTGACATCATCATTATGAACTATCAGACACAGCAACACAACAACGAGCTGTTAACTTTTTGAACACTATGACAATTACCAACGTTTGTCATTTGTAGTAGCAATAGTATTTGTATTTTGCTTCAAAAATAATAAAAGTTTGTTGTCAACATTGTCAATAGATTTCATCGTCTTCTATGTACAGCTGTTGACCTCCAACGCTAGAAATAACAGGTCATCTCTAGTACAGCACTAGTACAAGTGGTGACTGGTAATACTGTCTCCTGCTCCATGCACACGTACACACACACACATACATACATACATATATATATACAT
>NC_068989.1:71881776-71883971 GCF_001194135.2 Octopus bimaculoides | reverse complement strand
ATATATATATGCACATTCCGGCTGTGATTATCCAGTGAATAATTCTTTAATACACACACACCACATGCTGCTTTCAGTTACTATCTACTTTTGTCATTGATTGACCTGCCGCTAAAGCAGAAGACCTGAAGCCATGTAGTTGAGAAACAAATTTCTTAGCCTGTCATACATACCTACCTACCTACCTACAAACATACATACATACATACATACATACGTGTGTCTGTGCATGGGGTATACATACACGCACAAATACATATATGTGTGTGTGTGTAAAAATATTTAAGGTGAAAAAGCGCAGAAATCTTGTTTGTGCAGATAAAGGTTATTTAATCCTTTACAATATGTATAGAGTCGACCGGTTTTGCTTCGCTAATCATGACTCAATGTTATGAAATCATGAGTTTTTGATGTAATCCTGCATAGAGGCAGGTATGATGCAGTTTTGCGGTTGTACAGGAGAGTACAGCTCAAGGGGGATAATCAGTGAATAAAATGTCTTAGCAAAAGGGATAATCAGTAGATTTGATATTTCTTAGCTAAGGAGAAGTAAATCTTTTTTCCTTTTTTCTGGTTGGTCTTTTTATTTGTGAAGTCCATTATATATTTATGCTAAGTTCTGCTTGTAGTTTTCAATAAATGTAACCTCTTTATTTAGTCGTTGTTGAGCTGAGGTCCTTTCCGTGCATTGGTATAGTAGGAATATTGTGAATTGTGAGTGGTATTTGACGGTATTGGGGGTGGTAGATTTGTTGTGTGTGTAGTGTAGATATGCGTTTTAGGGACATTCATGTTGAACTTATATAATTCCTAGTGCAGCCGGAACACATTATGACGTAGATGAGATTTTCAGATGCACAATGAATATATATACTAATGTATATATAGGTAACTATGCACACACACACATATATATATATATATATATATACATCATACATCATCGTGCGTATGTTGTGAAGTCGCAACTCCATTGCTACACGTTAGAAAGAATCAGAATAAGAATAAGAGGTCGTTGTTGGAAGAAAAAGAAACGGTAGAATGGAGCAAAAAGAAAGAAAGAAAGAGAGAGAGAGAGAGAGAGAAAATAAAGATAGAAAAAGAGAAAGGATTTAACTGCCCGCCGTAAAGTATCTTACTATAAGGAAGAAAGAGGATGGAAAGAAAAAGAACAAACAGTAAAGAAAAGATACAGCTAAACTTTCCGCATAAAAGGCCAAGCCTGCGAACGTACACATGAAATATACATACATACTCACTTAAACAAACGTATATACACCATAAAGTATATACGCACAGGAGTATATTTAAAACAGTGTGGTGTACTGAATATTAAAAGAGTGTAACTTCAAATTGTGGATTGAAAGAGTCATTGATATACTCAAATTCATAGTGTAATAATATATGATATAAATTTTGGCATCGGCGAAACTTAAATGAGAAAACTTAATGAAAATAAAATAAGAATAAAATAATAATAAAGACTGTAAACAGTCGAAAGTTTTCCTGAAGGTCAAAAAATGTAAAATATAAGTGCGATATTATACAAAATGATGCCTGCTTTTAGGTGGTAAAGCCAAAATCAAATGCGAAAGTCAAATATTATTATTATCCCTATGGTATTTTATCAGACGACATTTTATACCTCGTAGCATGTCTGCGGGAATTCAAAGGCTCCCGTCTCTGGTTGAAGGCAAGTTTATCCTGGAACAAGATGAAGGGTCATTTTTCACAGGAATTTTCAATGGCCGAATAACTGAAGAGATGTTGGCGTGGGTTCACACCCCGGCATCCGAAACTCGGTGTTTTATCATGGCTACCGAATAATATTTTACAGAAAAATTCCTCTATTTACATAATATCGAGGTCGCTTTCTTTCTTTTGTCGTCCTTCCTATCAATATATATATATATGTACTTTCTTTTGTTTCAGTCATTTGATTGCTGCGGCCATGCTGGAGCACCGCCTTTAGTCGAACAAATTGACCCCAGGATTTATTCTTTGTGACCCTAGTACTTATTTTATCGTTCTCTTCTGCCGAACCGCTAGCTTACGGGGACGCAAACACCAACATCAATTGTCAAGCGATGGAGGGGGAACAAATACAGACACACAAACATATATATATATATATACGACGAGCTTCTTTCAGTTTCCTTCTACCAAATCCACTCACAACATTTTGGTTGGCCCGA
>NC_068989.1:71874103-71879077 GCF_001194135.2 Octopus bimaculoides | reverse complement strand
AACCAATAAACTGATTCCTTATGGGATTTCCTAATCAAATTGCCAGCAAACCATTTTCAGCCAAACCAATTTCAACGGATTTCGCTCAAATCTGATGTCGATGTTACTTATTTTGGTTTGAAATAAAGGACTTAATCATTTAATAATCCTAGCTTAATCCCGAGCAGCGCCGGGTTATACTGCTAGTATATATATATATATACGACGAGTTTCTTTCAGTTTCCTTCTACCAAATCCACTCACAACATTTTGGTTGGCCCGAGGCTATAGTAAAAGACACTTGCTCAAGGTGCCATGCAGTAGGACTGAACCTTGAACTATGTGGTGTGGAAGCGAACTTCTTACCACACAACCATGCCTCTGTGTGTGCGCGTGCGTGTGTGTGTATGTGTGTGTGCGTACGTAAGTGTGTGTGGTGCGTGTGCAATAACAGAAATTCTATTATTTCATCCAATTTAGGGAAAGCTGAAGATTCAAGCTTGATCTGTTTGTCTTAGGTAAGATATTACTGCTGGTGTCGTGTTAAGCCCTCTGACGAAAGTACATAACGCTGCTTCTTTAAATTCATTTCAGGAAACACGGGTTCAGTTTCTAATTAAATGCGTGCAAATATTTAGCTTTTAGCCTTTTTTTTTATCGATTGCAGAACTTATTCTGTAACCTAACTAGTTACGTCCCTTTAGAGAGTTATTTCCCTTCGAAGAATTTTATTTTTTATATAGAACACACGTGCAAATTTGTATGTAGTCGTGTGATCTGTTAATAATAATAGCTAAATTTCCCCCAACTCAGCATCATACTGTCTTAAAAAATTTGAATACACCCTGGATAATGCAGTCCTAGGAACATTTCTTTGGCCGTAGACTTAATCCGTTGCACGGCTTAACACCACTCCCTAGTACATTATTTGCCTTCAGTGGAGCTCATTCTTTGGTTTGAGGCTATTTCCTTCCCTCTCACCTACCAGATTCGGAAACCCTATAAAGGGTCGTTGGTTATACCTTCCCAACTGACTACAAGATAAAAATTGTAATTGTTTTCGCATAAAAGAAGACCAGAAAGAGGGCCAGTGAGAACATGAGATTAATGTTGTGATCTAAAGAAAATAAGACTCTGTATTATTTTACAATATTGTCCAGTAGCTGAGTAAACGAGATTTGTTATTTCATAAGATATAAGAAGTCTTATAACTGATTATTTAGGGATTATAAACTTAAGATGCTGAGGATGACGATAAGCCTGTTGTATAAGAGATTAACTTCGTATAATTCACACTCCCATACACATATAACATATAAATGGCGCAGGTATCTTATGTTTAAATCTCCCTTACTATACAATGTTCGGTTACTATGACTCAAAAAGTTCTCTCTATTGCTTTACATCTGAATAGCTAATGATAATTTGTACAGCATAATTGCTGATTACTGATTAGCGGAATAATAGGAGCGTATTATTTATTTATTTAATTTTGCTTGTTTTTGTTATTCTTTATCTTCTGAGATCAAATCTTGCCGATTTGAATAATATGTCATGTGGGTGACGCATTGAACAGCTGGATGTGTGCAAAAGACCTATTTTTCTTCATATACTATACTTCTGCTTATTGTAGCTTGTCACATGTGTACATTTTCCGATGTAATGGTTTGTCGCTCAAGCATGTCTAATTAAGAATAACATCGATCTCCTACAAATAGCAGCTGTATATTTCTTCAAATCATACCCTACTGCCATAGAAAATGAAAATGCGGATATATTGCGTTTGATAAGAAAAAAAGAAAGACACGAGATAGTCCGGTCGGAGTATTTTTGATTGCAGGGATGCTCAGACAAGGGCAATTATATAAGAGTTGTCTCCCTTCCAATATTTGCAACATTCACAAGAACTGATGAAAGCATAACAGGGAAACTAGAGAGAAAACGATTTAATTATACACAGAACTTATCTAGTAGACAAAGTAAAATGGAATTTTATCAACCCTGCAATGCTTTATCAAAGAGAAGTATATAGATGGGAACAATCTTGGATTGTTAGTGATTGAGTGAAATATCTTAGTAAAGGCTTGCATCGAAGCAATGATAATTGAAGTGACAAAGTCTCTATTTCTTGGCTGTTGTAGGAAATAGTTTTAGCAATCGTTCGTTATTAACGCTTTGTGCATCAATGTACTGCTGGGTCGACGGGAAGAATAAAAGAGAAGATTATTATAGACTCAAATGGAATTCATGATGTTAAATATTTTGACGATATGTAAAATCTTTTGTCATTTTATGTGTACCATTTTTGCATTATTTTAATTTCCAGTCTCAGTAAAAGACAAATATTTTCTAGTGAAACCAAAGATGATTTTCCTCATTCCATGATTTTGATTTTAATTTGAACAATTTCAGTGGAGTGGGTTGGTCTTGAAATAAAATAATATTAACATAATATTAACATAAGCGATGGAGGATGGCGGTATGCGAATCTTCTACAATATAGTTTCCGTTAATCTCATCCAAGTGCTAGCCAATAGAGGAGGGGTGTGCAAGAGCTACGCAAACCTGCTCAGATGTTTCCAACTGTTTGAAAGATAACGACTGAATACCCTGAATGTGTTTATGTGAACATGGACAAACATCAACAGGTCCTCCAGATCGTATCCAAATTGAATATTCTAGAGACCAATTGATAGAGATAGCGTAGTTTGTCAACAATTCAAAGAGACCCGCTGCACAGACCACAAATTCGTGATCTGTATGGTTCACCTAGAAAGGGTTCTTTGGCAGGGACCCGATTACGGGAACCTGGAAGCGTCATTCCTGGTATGTAAAGCTGAGAAAGATTGGATTAGCGAATTAGTTAAGCGGGAGTTGATTGCGGGGAGTGGGGAACAATTGTCCACAACAAATGGTTCGCTTGAAAAGGATGATTATAGTAGAATCGATAAGGTTTAATAAGGAATTAGCAACAGAGAAAATTGAATAGAGAAAGAGAGAGACTTAGTTAGAAACTTAGAAGAGGCACTTTGGAAAGACACTGCAATAGATGTGTTTAGATCTAGATTAGAACCTTGGAAAATTTTTCTACCTGAAATGCGAAGACTGCTTGGCAGAGCTAAGGTAATTATTCTATTACTCTAGTCTACGAAGGATCAAAAGCCGTCCGATAGGCCTGATTGACACAGGCGCAACGTGGCAACTAAGCCACAATTGGGTCTTTAGTGGACCGTGATAAATACATGTTGTTCGATCCCAAGCAGACATATGCGACTTTTCAGTGGTGCTTTGCTCGACTGTTCTAGACGAGTGGTAGACCTGATCACAGGATGGATCTCAATGCTTACTTTGATGGCCTACCGTTACTCTCAACAAGGCAAGCAGAATGTTGCAAAATTTTGATTACAGCTGCAGAAGTACGTGAAGTGATGTCTGGTTGAACAGGGGTAGGAACAAATCCTCAAGTTTTAATGGTCTACCATACGAGCTTTATATTTATATGCCAGAATTGTCTGGCGATCACTTGTAAAGCATTTACAGCATTGGCCGCAATATACAGCGATATCTGCTCGTGGTTAAGGTAAATGGCCACATGTCGGAACCGTTCAGTATCATGCTATTGGTTCACGAAGGTTGTCTTCTCCCTTCTCTTCTCTATGTACTGGCTCTACAGCCATTAGTGCGGAAACTAAAGACGCTGAGGGGCATCTTGTGCGAACTAGTATACCGAAGATCCGTATCGGCATATGGAGACGATGTTACTGTCATAGTGATGAACAGAAGACATACAGAGATGATCGGCACTGCTTTGGACTACGAGACAGTAACAGGAGCCAAAATCAACCAGTGGTCAGGTTCTCCATTTGCTGTCAGTGCCAGCTGAGTGGACGATTGCGCATGACAGTTAATGATGCACGACTATGCGCTGAGGTTACGATATCTCTAGCAATTCCTTGATGATGAGCAGGAGAGGTCACCGTTTTCAAAACGTTTTCTACAGGTCATCTTTTTGACCGAGCTCAGTCCTGAGTCAAGCTAAGACCGAGATAGGACGCTTGCCATCTGAAATATCATTGAGCGTTCACAGCCCTCCACCAGTCGAACAATGTGATCAGTGGAAGTTTTCTGTTGACATTTTATAAAGCGTTAAATGTTGGGCAAAAGTCCTTGGGAAAACTCTGGACGTCAGTAACAATCAACTGACTGGTCTGTTCTGGAAAACTTTCGAGTTTGGGCCCATGAATAATTTTCAAAACTTCCTAGCTTTGCAGTGCTACGGAGGGATGGGTATTTGTTAGTACGAGATAAATGATACAGTTATGGAAGAGCCTCCAACCGGGCCTTTTCGAAATGCGCGCAGAGTAACAAAACCGTTCTGCACATACTCGTCCAGTATCCGACCATTGTTCACTTATGGAGTTACGCTGAGTTCCTGCCGTGACGTGTAGGGTGGATTCGGTTTTCAGCTGAGTCCAATGTGATATCATCCTCACAACTTCCTATCTTGTGGTGTTTCCCGATACAAACAGAGACTGAATATGGCGAATAATAATCGTTTTATTCAAACGAAATATTTAGCCTGGACACCAAACTCGAATTGCTGCCAGAAATAAGAGTTTGCATATGATGCAATATATGAGATTCGCCGAAGTGCAACAGAAGTGGTGTGTTATGTGATATTGCTTCTTGGGCCCCGTGATGGTGGTAATATTGTTGATATATGTGGTCTGATCAATAAGTATCTGGACTGTTGCCATAGTAACGAAGCTAAAGCACGTAGAGTGAAGCTGTAAGAAGCCCATCGCGCGCGCGCGTGTTTGTATTTGTCCCACACCACAACTTGATCGGTGTTGGTGTGTTTAAACCCCCTTAACTTAGTGGTTTGGCAAAGAGAGCGACAGAATAAGTACTAGGCTTTAAATAAAATAGCTACTGTAGTCGATTCATTCAAATAAAAGTGATTTCGGTGGGATTAAAACTCAGATCATAAAGACC
>NC_068989.1:71868737-71874093 GCF_001194135.2 Octopus bimaculoides | reverse complement strand
CAAATGCCGTAAGACATTTATTTTAAGGCCCTAACTATTCCATCATCACGTTGCCTTGTATAATTATTTCCAATTTAGGCACAGGGTGAATAATCTTTTTGATGCTTTATATTTTCAACCTCTAAAGGATGAAAGGCAAATTTAACCTGGTAGGACTTGAACGCAGAACGTAAAGACGGGGAATAAATGCCAGAAGGCATTTTGCTCGAAGTTCTAGCGATTCTACAAATTCACAATTTAATTGCTTTTAATATAGACACAGGGTCTGAGATTTGTGTAAGGGGCGATTAAAAAGCGATTAAATCGACCTCACTACATGACTGGTACTTTGTTCTGTTTTGTCGACCTTAGTGGGATGAAAGGCAAAACTCACATAGTTTTCTATTTTGGAAGTACATTGGACGTTCTTTCACATTTCGAAAAGCAGAGTGTGTCACTTTCTCCTTCCCAATTCACAAACAAATTCCTCTGGTAAGGATGTACACATGTTTGTGATACACTAATGCCATTCCCCCTTCTCTACTAGATTCTGTTCATGTGAGACAGCCATCTCAGGCCAGTGTGCAAAGATAGTTTCAGCATGGGAATTCTTCTGCCATGAGATATGCAATGTTCTTAGATGAGTAAACATGCACCGGCTTGCTGAATTTTAAAAATACATTCCAATTTCCGAAATTCCACCTCGTCATGTTCATGGTAAACGTTACGAAGATAGTCATGTACTTTCCACAACGCGCGCAGCAGAAACACATGCCTTTCCTTGTAGTTGAAGTCAATGAAACCATTCTTCAGATGTTTCCATATACTTTCGCTTAAGCGGTGTATACTTCTGCTGTTATCATATTCTAGGGCCTTAATTGTTTGCTAAAATAATGACGCATGCAAAAAATTATCAATTGTCAGCTAAAAAATAAACATCGTTAACAAGCATTATTTGTCAAATTAATTAAGTTAGCTCATAACACATTATTTTCACCAATATAATACAAGGTACTAGCGAAATTATAATGCGAACACGTTTTCTTCACCTCCAGCCACAGAGTTACTGCATAACATAAAAGCATTCATTGTGGCTTCTGGAGTGATACCGACCATATTTTGCAGCATAGAAAATGCCTTCGTGCTTCTTTAGCGTACTCTCTATCCTACTTTAGCATGCAATCTACTGCAGTATCCTGTCTGCGCTGTGAAATTACTTTTAGCGTGTGGTCTACCTTTTCTTACCCTTTTACATTTTAGCGTGCGATCTACCTCCACTATAAGAACTTTATACAAGAGGATGATAAAAACAAATTGAATAATGTTGAATAATGATTTATTAATAACCTACACTTAAATCTTAATAAACGATACACACTTCGTACATTATTTAGGAATGCCACAAATAAATCTGTTGTATCTTTTCCCAAAACTTTCCAGCAAACGTGATCAAGGTGTGACTGGAAAAGCTCACAGCTAATGCCTCTCATTTTCTTTAAAATAGTTGTTTTGGAATCCAACCTTGATCTCTCAATAGCCTCTGTAAAAATACGTCTATAAATATCCTTTAACAACATCGTAATGGTTAAAATTAACTTGGGTTAAGAGGGTAAGGAAAGGTAGATCGCACGCTAAAAGTGATTTCACAGTGTAGACAGAATACTGCGGTAGACCGCACGCTAAAGTAGCACCGACGCTTTTTTGTAAAAAAAAGAAAATACCTAGATAATGACAATACACCTTCCATGAGAATCTCAGGACAGTTAAAATGATGAGCAACAAGCCATTTAGTAGGTGGTCATAGTTTTATGATTGCGTACAACGACAACATGAACACTCCGCTGGTTTTTCCATCAATTTTGTCGTATGACGAATTTCTTTTCTTGAATGTGTCTAAAATGTAAGTATAGACTGCGTGGTAAGAAGTTTGCTTCTCAACCACATGGTTCCAGGTTCAGTCCCACTGCGTGGCACCTTGGATAAATGTCCTCAACTATAGCCCCGGGCCGACCAAAGCTTTGTGAGTGGACTTGGTAGACGGACACTGAAAGAAGCCCGTCGTGTGTGTGTGTGTGTGTGTGTGTGTGTGTGCGTGCGCGCGCGCACACACACACACACATACGCCTCACTACCGCTTGACAACCAACCGGTGTTGGTGTGTTGACGTTCTCACAACTTAGCGGTTTGGCAAAAGGCACGGATAGTATAAGCATAAGGCTTTAAAATATATAGATGGTCGTG
Organism: Octopus bimaculoides; assembly: GCF_001194135.2. Lineage (NCBI taxonomy): Eukaryota > Metazoa > Mollusca > Cephalopoda > Octopoda > Octopodidae > Octopus > Octopus bimaculoides. The sequence continues at coordinate 71,871,873 of NC_068989.1, read as the reverse complement.
GTGAAACCATCTAATAACGACTCTGTTCAGAAGGCTGGAATAATATACAAAATGTGCCAGTAAGGGAAAAGAAAGAGAGAGACACAACTGAATAGAATGTTTGAGAGATGATTTATTGATAGCTTAACATGTGTGTCTATGTGTGCGTCATGTATACAGAATAACAGACAAGCCGTCATGAGAACAAAATGTATGCGTGTATAGACATGGAGGTGTGCGTGCGTTAAGTACATATAAGAATAACAAGGAGACATTGAAAGAGTCTATAATGAGAAGTTAGACGAATGTTCATAGACATACGAATGAGAAATACCAGTTCGTAGTCGATTGTACACGGTAATAGAAATACTGTATCAAGAAGTTGCGGCGATAATGCAGAGCCGGTTGTGGTACGTTTCGTACGAAGTTGTGACTGTAATACTGCTGCCGGGGTTACTTGTACAGGAGTTCTCGCAGGTTGTGTATTCGCTGTTAACCATGGTGAAGTAATTCACGAACAGTGCTATGTTAGAAGCTGTGCAGTGTCGCTGATTGAGCTATGTACGTAGAGATGTTGTTGACGTCGTTAAGATGATGGTGGCGATGAAGAAAGAGATTGCCGTAATGCTGTTGGATGAGTGTTGTCGTCTGGCTCGCAAGTTATATCTTTGCTGTTGATTCAGGGTAAAGTAATTCACGAACAGAGTTGTGTTGAAACCTGGACGGGTGTTGTCGTCTGGTGTTGTCGCTGGAACTGGCTGTGACTTGTGTGGTCAGTGGCTAAACCTTAAAAAGTCTGGAACCAAAGACCTCGAGACGAGAAGGTGAGTTTTTATAAGAAACAGTAGCCTCAATCTGATTTAAGAACAGGCTGTCCTCATATGATCTTATTTAGAGCTCCGATTGTTTATACGCCGCAGATTGGCGCGACAGAGTAAAATACAAATTGCGCCAATACCGACCAATCAGAGTGGTGGACACAACAGGGTCTAAATAGCGGCCAAAGGTTAGCTGTTATCTGCTACGTTCGAATGTATGTATTTATATATAATAATGGAGAGAGGAATTTCAATGAGTATACGCTACAAATAAAATAAGTACTGGGGTCCTATGGCTCTCAACCATTTTTTGCCCTAACAAAAAGAAGACGCTCGAATCGCCCGCGTCTTTACCCGACGTCGCTTCCTCCTTCACTCGTCCCTTTGCACTTACGGTGCATCACTTATAAGTTCCTACTCTGGGAATCACTTCCCGATTCATACATTTGTATTTAACGATTGTAAATATCGTTAAGTAAAAATCTTAAGCGTAATCAATAAAACATGACTGAAGGTTATTACACTCTTAGCTCATAATTCAACATGTCAACTTATCAGCCATTCAACATAGTCTTCAAACAAATGTGTATCGGCAGAACAAGATCCTTCTAGTCCAGTCCACAGTCGTAAGAATCTAAAAGTTGACTGTTGCTTGTCAAGGCTTTTAGTAAAAAAAAAAAACTTTAAAGAATCAGTAGTTTAAGTTTCAAACGTTAGATTTTCTCTTTGAGATTGCTTTTCTCACTCCGAAGTCACAAGTACTCATTTAGAATTACAAGTACTTTAGTACATCATATTGTACATTTATCTGTGATTCTCTCATGAGAACATCGATGTTTAGAGCAGTACTAACAGTACTGACAAGTCATATTGCCAAACATTAAAATCGAAGGCGTCTCTATGTGGTTGATAGACCTGCTAGAGAGAGCAACAAAATCCGTTTCATATAGCACACAATCATCATAAAAGAAAAACGAAGGTCGCAGTGAGGCCTATGCTTTCTGAGGAGGTTCTGTAAGGTTGAAACATAGCTGGTGTTCTCCCGCTTCTTTTGGAAGAATTAAAACAATATTAGTCATTAACTAATATTGTCTTTTCCACGCACCAAAGCATATCTTGCTAGCTATAAGTAAATACTAATGATACCTTACTCTCTCTCGCACTCACTCTCTCTCTCACTCTCGCTCTCTCTCACCACCCACACACATTATTATTATTATTATTATTATTATTATTATTATTATCGTCGTCGTCGTTGCTGCTGTTGTCGTTGTTGTTGTTGTTGTTGTTACGCTAGTGCATTCTAATTTAGCAGGTATTTTATCTTGAGGCTTAGTGACAAGCCTCCTTAAATCTCAAGAATCTTTCTTAAGATTTTTGAAGACTATAGGATGGTACTTTTCTGCAGGTCAACCATGTGAGTATCAATTCCAATTTCTTTCATTCTTTTAGGCAGTATTTTGGGTGTTGTGCCAAATACAAGAATAAATGTTGTTTTTGGTCTTCCACAGTCTCCTCGATTCTCTGGCTAGATCCTGATATTTCTCAGTTTTTTTTTTCAATTTCTTTGGTATTGACTCTGCTATTACAGGGAATTGCAAAATCTATTAACATTTCACTGTTTATTTCGTGTCCTATAATCCTATCTGGTCTTTTTGCGTCAATGTCTTTATGAGGAAGTCCCAGGGCTGGCCGGTAATAAAGTTACAGGAAAAAAAGTCATAATTAATTTATGGTGGCCGGTAATAAAGTCACAGGAAAAAAGTCACAAGAAAAAAGTCATAGAAAAAAGTCACAATGCCATCACATTTATATATGATGTCATTACATGTACGTGGGAAAAAAACAACGTTTTGTTCATATCTTAAGGAAAGTAAGGTAATTAAACAAAAATATTTAAGTCGGTCAGTTATTCACAGTACAGACTAAAAATAGCTTACATAATATCGTGGCATTACATGTATATTACATTACATGTAATTACATATATATTAATGCTAATGATTAAGACGAATATTCCAGCCGACGCCACGAAGAAACTCTGCCACAGTCTTGTGGTCCTCCCGTCGAGCAACACAAGTTGCGAAGGTGTTCTTGTAGCTGCACATAGCGTCGACGAACTCTTCTTTGAGGTGGGCTACCAACAACATCCTGCTGGATAATGGTGCTCGCTGTCGCTTCTCCAGGTTGAAATCATTAAATGACACGCCAGAGTGAAGAATGGTAGTGGCCAACGAGGTTGAAGAATTTATTATTCCATCCTTCGCAGATGTTGTTGGTACGGGCGTTGTTGTTCATGGTGGTGTCATGCATATTCCATTGGTGAGGGGCAAACATAG
>NC_068989.1:71864544-71867749 GCF_001194135.2 Octopus bimaculoides | reverse complement strand
TGTGTGTGTGTGTGTGTGTGTGTGTTTGTGTGGTGTATATATGTATGTACACACAGAGTTTACTTTTCCGTTAAGGCAAGCTCAAAAAAGTACTCCATCTGGTGAGAGATAAATATTATTTAATGTACCCAGTATATAGTTTTAATAACATGCGTAGTGTCTGCACACAATCTTCGGACTTGGAGACACTAGGCGTGTTATTAAAACCTGCCTAGAAAACATCTCCAATGTATGAAACTGTAGTAACGCCGTGCGCATGCCTAGTCTCACGCATGCGTAGAATTAAACAACCAAGCGTTCCCGCTCAATTCATCCTCTCAATCGCTGGCCAGCGAGAAAGAGGATGAATTGAGCGGGAACGCTTGGTTGTTTAATTCTAAGCATGCGTGAGACTACGCATGCGCACGGCGTTACTACAAAACTATTAGTAGCTCATAACTATATATTGTGTACATAAAAGACAACACAAGACGTGACAAAGGGTTTTTGGCGTGCAAACAATAACTAACAAATAAAATTAAACAATATAAAAACTCCCAAAACGTGAGGTGCTTTAAAGGTCCTCGTGGAAAACCCCACAAAAGCCACGCTCAGAATTTATCCTTTCACACTGGCCATTCTTCCAGCATTCACCCACCTTTCAACAAACTTGCTAGAAGACAACACTTCCCCCTTCACTGTCAACTTCCTTTTCAAGTGAAACTTGAAAAAGTTGATAAGGGCTTGGCCAAAGAGAAAAGTGTCTGCCTTTAGCACTTTCGCTACAGCCACTAGACAAATAAAAATTGTCTGTCCCTCCCGGCCAAAAGAGGGCGGCGGGGCAATCTTCACAATGTATTCAGCTGATAGCCGGATTCCCACACGCGACAGCAGGTGTTTGACATAAACCTACAGGTCAGCAATACTCGGGCACTGGACTAGAGTGCGCAGAACAGTTTCATCGTTATGGGCGCACCTCGGGCATTTCTGCGCCTGTAAAGTTTATCCCGATAAAATAATATTAATAATAATAATCATTTCTACTCTTGGCACAAGGCCCAAAATTCAGGGAGAGGGGGCCAGTCGATTAGATCGACCCTAGTACGCAGCTGGTACTTAATTTATCGACCCCGAAAGGATGAAAAGCAAAGTCAACCTAGGCGGAATTTGAACTCAGAACGCAAAAACAGACGAAATACCGTCAAGTATTTCGCCCGGCGTGCTAACGATTCTGCCAGTTCACCGTACAATATCATACACTATGCAAACTTGAGAATGGTTGTCGAAAGAATGTGGAATACGCAAGCAAGAATAGTACCAATTGTGATTGGAGCAATTGGGTTGGTGGCGAAAAACACGTTGATACAACTGAAATCTGTGCCAGCATTACGACATTGCAAAAGACAACACTTTTGGGAATAGCAAATAACCTGCGGAAAATACTATCCGTCGGAGGTTACATAACTTGATAGGGAGTCAGTTAGACGATCCCGTGTTAACAAAATCATCATTGATCAATTGAAGGAATAATCTGACTCCTTTCTGAACTTTGCCTTTCACCTTTTCGGCGTCTACCACATTCACTCAAAAGGTGATCGATACCTTCGTCTCTTTTCCTGATTTGTTCTAATGACTTATTTCTGAGCGACTAAAATTAGCCGCGTTTCAAGTTCCCGTCCGTCAACCAGAGCCAGCGTTCTTTACTTCCAACATTTTTAGTTTGTTTCATAAATTAACCACGTAATTTCATTTCTTTCCATTTGTTTGCTCTGTTGTTCTTTCTTTTCTCTTTCAATCCTCCTTCTGTTTCAGTCATTCTGTCTTTCTTGACTCTGCACAACATAATTTTTCAGACCCAGTATCGCAGTATTAACTGTCTTCTGCGTTTAGTAATTCTCTCCTACCTTCCTTTCTTTGTAGATAGAGTCGATCGGTATTTTAGAGTGGATTGAATTTTGAACAGCTTTCTAATTCTAGCCAAGTTCTGCAGCTCACCCTTTGTCCATTCAGAAAGCGGGGAAGAAATAGTCAAGTCGTCAGAGCGTCAGACAAAAATACCTTGTGTTGTTTCTTCTTGTACTTCATATTCCGCGTTCAAATTTCTATCAAGGAAGTCGACTTTGCTTTTCATCCTTTCGGGGTCGATAAATCAAAGTACCAGTAAAGCACTGGGCTTGATGGAATCAACTAGTCCCCTCCACTCAAATCTGTTGACCTTGTACCAAAATTAGAAACCTTTGCTGGAAAAGTTGAACGAAAAAGTTGACTTCAGAAGTATTTGAAGGTTTGGGACGAGGAATTCTTTCCAACGCGCTTTCGACTCATTCAATTTGCCACATTACAAGACCGTGAATTGGAAGAATCTTCAGAGCATTCGATAAAATGCCTTGCGGCATTTGTTCCAATTCTTTACGTTCTGAATATCAAGGCATATGTGAGGAACTTGTTTCTATCGAGCTGACGCGATGGTGCTGTTTAAATAGATAATAAAACAGTCGAAAGACAGTATTAGGAAACCCCTTTTGTATTCTTTCATGAGAACTCCTTGACAAGGTATGTTGTGATTATAAAGGAAGTCTTGCGGTAGCTGTTCCGGTTCTTCATGCTTTGAATACCCAGGCGGATGTAGTTAACTTGTTTGTATCTAGGGCGGCGAGCTGGAAGAAACGTTAGCATGCCGGGCGAAATACTTAGCGTCTGCCGTTACGTTCTGAGTTCAAATTCAGCCGAGGTGGACTTTGCCTTTCATCCTTTCGGGGTCGATAATTTAAGTACCAGTTACGTACTGGGTCGATGTAATCGACTTAACCCTATTGTCCGTCCTTGTTTGTCCCCTCTATGTTTAGCCCCTTGTGGGCAATAAATAAATAGGATGTAGTGAACTTGCTTGTATCTAACTGATATGATGGTGTTTAAAAAAAACGATAAAACATCCGAAAGAAGGCAGCAGGAGACCAACTTCGTTTTCTTTCACGAAAACTTCATGACAAGGTAAATCGTGCTTATCAAGGAAGTCACCAGGGGTCGTTCGTTGATCCGATAGCGCAAGAAATAAAATATATAGAATCTTATTGTCATGGTTTTAGAGGCAACTGTAGAGAGAGGATATATGAGCCTTGAGGATAAAACTTGAAGGAAAAGCATTTTGTTGAAAATATTCGGATCATCATGAGTTTTTTTATTTTTTTATTTTCGTCTTGTCCTTTTCCAGTTTCGGGATAGCGCA
>NC_068989.1:71861243-71863684 GCF_001194135.2 Octopus bimaculoides | reverse complement strand
CAATTTCGGAATTTCTGCGAAAAGGTCATTGGTATCGCCATTTCTCTACCAGCGAAGCTATAAAATAAAAAATAAAAAAAAAACAAGAAAAAAATCGAGAACGAAGAAACAGGAAACTGATATGATATACATAAAATAAAAAAATAAAAAAAAATTAGAGTTATGTTAGAAACGAACTCGATGTCATCCAGTGTAACATTATAGCAGGGCTTGCTTCCTTAAATGACCGATACGTCATACTGAGAGTGAGAAAGTTCTACATTCACCGTCTATTCAAATTACGAAGACAAAATATATACACGATAAAACAGAACTGAACTTTGGTGTATGTCCTAATTATGTAACAGATCTGTACTTCATACTCTGTAACAGAACTGAACTTTCAACACCAAAGCGAACTACTATAGACCCCTAACTTTTGACCTTTACAGTGTAGTATACTCGACGCATGAAATTAGTTGAAGGTAATAGGAATAGTAGGTTGAGTAAAGGAATTTGTTGAAATATGGCAGTTTAGTGTTTAGTCCTGAATATTGAGCAATGGTTAGGCAACAAGCCTTCCCTCTTCGTCTCTTTTGGGTATGAAATGTTTTGGCACAGGCGTTTTTGCGCTGTCTATTTGGCGCGTTGTTAATTCGACGCTGGCTTATTTTACATCAGATGTTTTGGTGTTTCTCTCTCCCTCTCTCACCGCTCTCTCCTCTCTCTCCCCCTCTCTCTCCCCTCTCTCTCTCCCCTCTCTCTCTCCTCTCCCTCTCCTCTCCACTCCACTTCTCTCCCCTCTCTCTCTCCTCTTCTCTCTCTCTCTCTCTCTGTTTATGTGTATAAGTGTATTTCTCTTTAGCTGTTCGAAGAGAGGGAAAGTGCTTGTCTCTCACACTTTCTGTCTACATGTATATGTTTCTGTGCGTGCGTGCATGGATGTGTGCATGTGTGTTTGCGCGTAGGTGTGTGTGTGTATGCGTAAGTGTGTATGGGACAGTAGGTCGATCTGTAAAAAAAAACCGGCAGTAATTGAGTTTATTTTCCTTACCACATAACTGCTGACATGTGCTGTTTAGCAGATGGAAAGGTTGAGCCTAAAGATATGACATAATGAGAAATAGTATATTTACCTGCTGTTTCGCTGGGTTGTAAGTCGAACTGCGCGTTGTGCTGCAGTCTCTGCAGCGTTTGTTTGCCGACCTATATTGGATCTTTTGTCAAAGCATGGTAGAAAATTATCAGTTTACACAATAGAAAAAGTCCTAAAGAAAAAGCGGTGAATGTGTAGCACCCAAAAAATAGTAAAATGTAGTTTGCAAAAAATGTTAATCAAACAGACCAAATTAAGGATTTTTAATCTTGGGTAGGAGTTTTAAAGTGGCTAGTTTAAGATGGAATAATAATATGAAAAAGAGCGCTCACGTGAAAACAGAAGCAAATCGTAACTCGCAAATAAATACTTCTGGCAGTACCGTGCAAGCAGTCGATAAGAGCTTGCCACAGCTAAAGAATTAATCTCTAAATAAAGAGCTTGCCACAGCTAAAGAATTAATCTCTAAATAAAGAGCTTGCCACAGCTGACAAAGCAAAGTATTGATTTTTTCCAGCTGGGTGTGTGTCATGTTTTTTCGCTGGTTCAAGCCAAATCCTAGGTGAACTGAGAGTAGTCTATTTATGTTGGAGGAAAAAATTATAAGAATAAGCGTCCTAAGTCAAAGAGAGCACACATGTCAAATTTGGCGTAATTCGGTTGAAAATTGTAGGAGTAGAAGTGGTTCACAAAACACAGACAGACAGACAGACAACTTGCCTTTTAATATATAAGATCAAACGCGTACCGTTACATAGACGTGGTGGGTTTAAATCCCAGACGAACTGAGAGTAGTCTATTTATGTTGGGGGGCGCGGAATTTCGAGGGAAAAATTATAAGAAAAAGCGTCTTTAGTCAAAGATAGCACACATGTCAAATTTGGTGGAATTCGGTTGAAAATTGTAGTAGAAGTGGTTCACAAAACACACAGACATACAGACAACTTGCCTTTTAATATATGAGTAGGAGTAGTAGTAGAAGTTGTAGTTGTAGTAGTAGTGGTGATTGTCGAGGTGGTAGTTGGTGGTGGTGGTAGTAGTGGTAGTGCTGCAGGTGATCGTGGTGGTGGTAGTGGGAGTGAAGAAGAGAAAAGGTGTTCTAGTTAGGCACCAGGACACAGATCGATAATCAATAATCCGTAATCCGCACAGTTCCGGATTAAAATCCGATTCATTCATCATGTGTTTGTTCCGTCAGCAACGTTGCTGACGTCATTCAACACTGCTGACGTCAGCAACGTCACCCAACGTTAAACCTGGTTCCCTAACACAATTTGTCCCTTTCCGTCTTCCCGCCTGACGTTACGTAACCCCTTTTCTTTCTTTCTTTCCTTCTTTCATTCTTTCTTTTTTCTTTCCTACTTTC
>NC_068989.1:71852179-71859456 GCF_001194135.2 Octopus bimaculoides | reverse complement strand
TATATATATATATATATGTATGTGTGTTTGTGTTTGTCCCCCCACCATCGCTTGACAATCAATGCTGGTGTGTTTACGTCCCCGTAACTTAGCGGTTCGGCAAAAAAGACACCGATAGAATAAGTACTAGGCTTCTAAAGAATAAGTCCTGGGGTCGATTTTCTCGACTAAAGGCGGTGCTCCAGCATGGCCGCAGTCAAATGACTGAAACAAGTAAAAAGAGTAAAGAGAGATATCCTGTTCGACAAGTAAATGTTAGGCTCTACCTCGCGGTACAGCCTATAATATATGATGAAAGTATCGTTCCTTCCCATTTTTGAATTTTACTGACTTTTTTTTTTTTAACATATCTCAAAATATTTCCGTTGCACTTCTGTAATTTTAAGTATTTTTCATATTCTGCTATCCTTTTGCACGAGTTCTTTCTTGTTTATATTTTACTGAACACTGCCAAACATTTTAAAATGTGTGTGTGTGTGTGTGTGTGTGCACATGAGCATTAGTAGTAGTAGTGGTGGTGGTGGTGGTGCTTGTTGCGGTGAGCGTTCACGTATCTATGTGTATACAATCAAATACATTGACACCTGTACGTGACCACTTTCCACAGCAAGCACACAGCAGCACATACATGCACGCAACCACATACACATATACACATACACACACACACACATACACACATACACACAACACACACCCGAGTAAACACAACATATTCAACAATAACAATCGATAAAGTGAAGGGACAATGTTAGTGTTACATATTTGACGTACAAGTATTGTAGCGTATGGTAACATTTCAGCAAATAAAAACGATTTATCTAATAGAAAATATGACCTCAAAGCATCATAACAGAATTTCTAATATCCTTTCTACAATAAACATAAAGCCTGAGATTTTGGAGGAGCGGGGGTAAGTCGATTACATCAGCTCCAGTGCCCAACTGGTACTTATTTTATCGACCTCGAAATGAGATGAAAGGCAAAGTCGACCTCGGCGGAATTTGAACTTAGAACGTAAAGACAAACGAAATACCGCTAAGCATTTTGTCCGGTGTGCTAGTGATTCTGCCGGGTCGCCACCTGAACATAATTTGTAATATCAACAATGTGAACTTGCCTGGTTAATTACAAGTTTTCAGCAACCAAACAACGAAGCAAACCGCTCGCCAGTCTGCAATACAGAGTGCGGTAGTAAAACGACCATTGGTGTCGCTTGTGAAGTTTGGCAAACAGTAATCGTGACTTCATGTAACTCGTGTTTTGCCGTTTTCTTTTCAGTTTCCATCATAATTTAGATTGGTGCACTTTCTGTTGAAACGTTTGTCAAGAATAGTGAATCTAAGAAGGTTTTTTGTTTTTGTCACAAGTAGTACCTTTCAGTTTTTTTTTTTTAGGAGTAATTACGAGGTTATGGGACCAAGTGTTAATTTTTTGAAAACGATATCTCGATGTGTTATAGGCGTAGGAGTGGCTGTGTGGTAAGTAGCTTGCTTACAAATCACATGGTTCCGGGTTCAATCCCACTGCGTGGCAACTTGAGCAAGTGTCTTCTACTATAGCCTCGAGCCGACCAAAGCCTTGTGAGTGGATTTGGTAGACGGAAACTGAAAGAAGCCCATCGTATATATGTATATATATATGTGTATGTGTGTCTGTGTTTTTTCCCCTCAACATCGCTTGACAACTGATGCTGGTGTGTTTACGTCCCCGTAACTTAGCGGTTCAGCAAAAGAAACCGATAGTATTAGTACTAGGCTTACAAAGAATAAGTCCTGTGGTCGATTTGCTCGACTAAAAGGTGGTGTTCCAGCATGGCCACAGTCAAAATGACTGAAACAAGTAAAAGAGTAAAAGAGTGTGTGTTTTGTCACAGCTGTAGGATTGATTATTATTTGTGCATGTATGTCTGTTATAGAAAGTTTCGTTTCTTTTCTGTACATATTTTATGCACGAGAAACATTTCTCTATGGGATTAAGCATATGTGAAATAGACCGATAACGTTTCAAACAAGAATTTTGACTAACTTTGAGCTCACGGCGAACAGCTGTCTCATCAAATGTGAAAATGTTTGCGTAGCCTTGCAAAAAAGAAAAAAATATATATTGCTTAGGTAAGAAGAAGTTCAAAGTTAATTTAACCTTCAACAATCTATACGCGGTCGGATTGTCGACGACTAAACAGCAAATTTCGGGTGAACCTTTCGTTTCGGTTCTTGAAATTTCACGTGTGTCTGTGACAAAGAACTACAGAATGTTTTACTAAAATAGCTGTTTCTTTTCAAATATCATCAGAAAAAGGTAATTAAAAGTCATTAAAATTACAGATCTATCGGACTTTCAAAGAGGGAAAAACCTCGTCGTCGAAACAAAACTCTGGAAGAAAACCAAAACTTTCAGATAAGGACCGTTGGACTCTTACGCGAATTGTTAGAAAGGATCACAAAAGTACAGCTCCCAAAATTACTGCATAGCTTAATGACAACCTCGAGAACCCAGCTCCCACAAAAACTGTTCGCCAGGAGCTGTACAAAACCGGATTTCAAGGGAGGGATGCAATCAGAAAACCACTACTTTCAAAAACAAACGTTGCAAAGCGTTTAGAGTGGAGTAAAAACCTACAGAATTGGTCCCTAAAGCAGTGGGAAAATGTTACCTTATTTCCGACCACCGGCCGAGTATACGTGTGGAAACAGCCAAAAGAAGCATTTGGCCCAGACTGCCTTCTTCCAACTGTTAAACATGGAGGAGGATCTGTGATGATCTGGGAGCTATATCGTTGAAATTCGCCGACCCAATGGTTTCTCTTCATGGCAAAATTAATAGTCAATATTAAGCATTTTTTCTGACCAAATTCATCATATGGTTGCAGAAACTGTTTCCGGGGGAAAACGCAATCTTTCAGGATGATAATGCACCAATTCACACAGCTAAAGTTGTTACCGAATGGCACGAAGAAAATTCTAGTGAAGTTGAACATCTTATCTGGCCACCACAGTCCTCAGATCTCAATATTATTGAACATTTATGATGCATTTTAGGAAAACAAGTAAGAAGTCGATATCTTCCACCATCATCACTACAAGAACTGGAGACTGTTTTAGCTGAAGAATGGACAAAAATTCCCTTTGAAACAATTCAAACTTTGTACGAGTCCATTACTCGTAGAATTCAAGCTGTACTTACTGCCAAAGGCGGTCCTACCACATGCTAAAATATATGGTACTCATCAACTTGCAGACATTGTATTATGTCAATTTACCTGTTTATTTTTCAACTAAGAGGACAGGACAATAAAAACAATATACAAACACATATGACATATCATGTCATATCAGTAATAAAAAATAAAAAAGGACATCTAGTGTCCGATATATATATATATATATATATATATATATATATATATATATACAAGAAAGTAGAAATTTTTGGTATTATTTATTCTACATTACCTGTGTTTCATATGCTAATAGGAATTACAAAAATATTTACCTGTTAAGTAGATATGTAAGGAATTTCCTATGAGAAAATCGTTAGACAGAGAAAAAAAAATCATAACTTATTATAGATAATATCACAAAATTTCCACTTATTTGTTTCATTATACCATAAATCAGCAAATAATAGTTCCATAATTTTCAAGTTTAATATGTATTTTGACTAACATACAGCAGCAATAATAGATACATATTGAATGTAATAATGAAATAAGCACATCGTGCTTCAAGAGGAAACAGCTGGGATTTACCCTAAATACCTCTGTGTGTGTGTGTGTGTGTGTGTACATACGTCTGTGTGTGTGTACGCGTCTGTGTGTGCGTCTCTGTGTGTGTGTCTGTGTCTGTGTGTGCGTGTGTGTGTGTGTGTATACTTCTGTGCATTTCAATGTAGAAGCTCCGAAGAAGCTATTAGGTTGTAGCGAAGCGTAGAATCGAAACCTCGTATGCCCAGTAAGGATATGTCGGTCACAGCACATCAGGCGACATCAGCCTAATTGCCAACCGATCATATTTCACCTGCGATCATTCGATCATAAGCTGTCTTGTGGAATTTTCCCATTATTTTCCGGCCAGAATAGGGCTGTAAATATAAATGCGCAGGAGAATCAGCGCAGAGGTTCGAGATCTCAGGGAAGGCAGACGAACACTGGATTTTTTGGTATTATTTATTCACCATTACACATGTTTCATTTGCCAATAGGAGTTACAAAATTGTACTTGTAGCAGAAAACATGTAAGAAATTTCCTAGCAGAAATTCCCCAGATTCCTTATTTGATTTTTCAGAATCCTGTTTTATTATATGATAATCCCCTGCTAACAATACTTCGAGAATTTTCAACTCCAGTAGGTACCTCACATCAATACGATAACGACAATAACTACATAGTGAATTGTAATACTGGAATCGACAGATGTGCTTCAACAGAACGCAGCTCGGAATGTTTGCCTAACTACACATATATGTAAGTATATAAATGTGTATGTGCATGTGTGCGCGAATGTGCATGTGTGTGCGAATGTGCATGTGTGTGTGTATCTATTTATCTATCTATCTATTTATCTATTTCTCTCTCTCTCTCTCTCTCTCTCTCTCTCTCTCTCTATATATATATATATATATATATAAGTATTTATACTAAACTCATTTCAAGTTGAACGCGACGCTCCCATACGTTATAATTTATCTCAATATTGGTAGGGTTAATCGTACGATTATTTATAACGAAAACGAGGAGTGGTATGAATTTTATAGCTATTGCCAATCGATTGATAATACTCATAACAAGTTCATCCGTCAGCTTTCATCTTTACGGGTTTCGTGCCAAAGGAAAAGAAAGAAAAGAAACATTAGGATAAATATAGTTGAAACGATGACTGATACAAATAATGTACAATAAATCACTAAGAATAAATAGATACTTGTAGCTCTTGTAGCGTAGATTCGGGTGAAATTCCGCTCTCCCATTTTATTATATATACGTGCATTCGAACATAGCAGGGAACAGCTAGCCTTTGCCTGCTATTTGGATCCCGTTGTTTCCACTATTCTGATTGGTTGGTATTGGCGCAGTTTGTCTCTTATCTGTCACTTGCCGTGTATAACCAGTCGGAATCTCTAAATAGGATCGTGTTCGACAGACTGTTTACCACCCTGTTTTGAGCCTACAGCTCCTTATAAAAACCCAGGTTCTCGTTCCGGAGTCTTCCAGACCTTTTAAGGTCTAGCCACTGACCACAAAGACACTGCCAGTTCCAGCAACAACGCTAGACAGCACTACCACCACAGCAGCTACGTTGAGACTTGCCAACTTCGTCCAACAGCATTACGGCAACCTCCGCCTTCGTCGCCACCATCATGTCCTTAACGTCGTCAGCATCATCTCTCAACGTATATAGCAATTCACCCACGTTCCAACACTTCACCGTTGGTGAATTACTACACCACGGATCAACAAGCGAATATACAACCTGCATCAACTCTTGTACAAGTGACCTAGGCAGCAATGTCACATCCACGACTTCGCGTACGACATGTACCTGTATTCAGCTCAGCATTATGGCCGCCACTTTTTGATACAGTGTCTCAACTACCGTGTACTAATGACTACGAACTGGTATTGTCATCTTTCTTGTGTCTATGAACTTACTTCTCACTTCGACTCTTTCACTGTCTCCTCTTCATTGCTATCCTTATATGTTCTTAACACGCGCATACATCAATGCTTACACACACACATACATTTTGTTCTCATGGCGGCCTGTCTATTATTCTGTATACATGACGCACACACAGACACACATGTTAACATATCAATAAATATTCTTTTAATCTTTATAACGCGGTTGTGTCTCTCTTTCCTACCTGGCATTTATTTGTTCAATTCGATTTCTCTTTATTGTATTGGCCGTGTGATCCGGCACTAAAGAGCTATTCTCGTCACCTCACATCGCACGGTCATTATACTCCCAAGAAATGTTATAACTGTACTCATACAGTGCACATTTTAGTGGTTAGCCAAAAAGTCCGTTCGGTATTTTAAGCGAAAATAAGACATAAGTTGTAAACATAAACTGATTTATTCAATCATTGATATAATTATCATTTCGTCCCAGTACTTCCTGTTACCTCGAGAACAAACCCATTATTTCCTGTTATTACTGGCGAACAACTCTTCCAGATGAAATTTTACGTCCTCTTCAGAGTTGAAGGTCTGACCATTCAATGAATTTTGAATGACAGAAACAGATAGAAATCTGAAGGCGCAAGGTTGAGTGAGTGTAGAAGAAAAACTTCCCAGTCAGGCCCCAGTAACTTCTGCCGCGTTTGCAAAGAAGTGTGCTGTCTAGCATTGACATGATAAAATACAATGTCCTTACGATTAATAAATACTGGATGCGTTTAATTTGTCCTGCTGATTACCGTACACATCCGAATTGATGGTCCTGTCAATGGGATGAAGCTCGTACAAGAAAACACCCTTCCAATCTCACCAAATTGAAAGCTTAATCTTCCTCAGGTGAAATGCTATTTTGGAGATAGCTTATTGTGGTTCGCCACGATTCCCTCATGATTATTTGCGCTTCTCCCTGTTATAGACGATCTATTTTTCGTCCCCTGTCACCATTCCCTTCAACAAGGGATCGTTTTCTTCACGTTTCTGCAAGGAATCGCAGACGGAAATCCAGTGGGCGAGGTCAGCCTCATTCAACTAATATGGGACCTAAACATTGAGCCTATTAGCGTAAGCAGACTGAAGTAGATGGTTTTCAACACTCGATTTAGATATTTGGGGAATGTCTGCGTGGTGTCGCTGTTTATCTCAGTTAGCCGGCCAGAGAGAGGTTCAAATTAAACGGGAAAATTTCCCGATCAAAATCTTGAAAACCACTTCTGGTACACACGTGCCCTAACAAAATCCTCTCTGTACAGAGCACAATTCTTCCTGCAGGTTTCTATCACCCTCTTGCTATTTTTAGAATAATAATTTTAAAAAAAACCATGAGGTGTCGATATTGATTATTTTGGTTCTCCATTTTCAGGGTGATCTCAAACACACAAAATACAATTTGTTTCGTCGCAAGTACGTGTCCAACAACGTTAGATACCTGAAGCGTCAGGTATCTAACCAGTGCGCATGTGCAAGGGACAGATTAAAGCTAGGTACTTATTACAGTGTTTGAAGTTTAGTGCTGACAAAAACCGAACGGACTTTTGGCCAACCCAATACAACACACACACACACACTCACGCACACGCACACACATATACATGT
>NC_068989.1:71828981-71851423 GCF_001194135.2 Octopus bimaculoides | reverse complement strand
TATGCTTCATGTTCTCTTTGAATTCTGTTAATCCATTCTTTTAAATATGTATGAGCATGTCGAGATATGCAACTACATGCATGAGAATACATACATAAAACATACAAATCTGCACATACATTGCCTCTGTTAGTAAGGAAGTGGGAGCATCATACCTCTTCCATAGGTATTTTATCGGGTTCTCCTCGTTTGATGGAACGTGACCTCATCCTGAATAGGAAGCCGGAATTCGCCGGACACTTTCCCACCACTGATCACCAAGTTTTCTGGCATTTTTTGGTGTAAATGCATGCACGTACGTACGTACGTGCCTATGTATGTATGTATGTATGTATGTATGTGTGTGTGTATGTATGTATGTATGTGTGTATGTATGTATGTATGTATGTATGTGTGTATGTATGTGCGTGTATAGACTCACACACACGCATATATATGACTGTGTGGTTAAGAAACTCGCTATGCAACCATGTGGTTTTGGGTTCAGTCCCAAAGCACGGCACTTTGGGTAAGTATCTTCTACTATAGCCCCAGGCTGACCAACGTCTTATGAGAGAATTTAGTTGACAGAAACTGTACGGAAGCTCGTTGTATGTGTGTATCTGTTTATGTATGTGTGTGTGTCTTTGTGTTTGTGCTCACACATACACACACAATTGCATCCGGCTTATTTACATCCCCGTTACATAGTGGTTCGTCATAAAGGAACGACAGAATAAAAAAGGTACCGATGTAAATTTGTTTGACTAAACTCATCAAGAAAGTGCCTCGGCATGGCTGCAGTTCAACGACTGAAGGAAATAACAGATAAGACATAAAAAGTGGGAAGGTGTTCGTGGTATGTGTTAGTTGTTGTCGACACTCCGTCGCTTACGACGACGAGGGTTCCAGTTGATCCGATCAACGGAACAGTCTGCTCGTGAAATTAGCGTGCAAGTGGCTGAGCACTCCACAGACACGTGTACCCTTAACGTAGTTCTCGGGGATATTCAGCGTGACACAGTGTGACAAGGCTGACCCTTTGAATTATAGGCACAACAGAAACAGGAAGTAAGAGTGAGAGAAAGTTGTGGTGAAAGAGTACAGCAGGGTTTACCACCATCCACTGCCGGAGCCTCATGTAGCTTTAGGTGTTTTCGCTCAATAAACACTCACAACGTCCGGTCTGGGAATCGAAACCGCGATCCTATGACCGCGAGTCCCCTGCCCTAACCACTGGGCCATTGCGCCTCCACGGTATGTGTTAGAAACAACAATTAAATCTTTTTTAAAATCTCAAAGCTTTTCGTCTCAAAATATTTTCAAAAATTTTCTTTTACTGAAAAGGCTTTTCCCGTGGTATTTAAGGGTATAGTGTAAAAAAAAAAAACGCCAAAATTGGTAGTGGAGGTAACAGGTCGCGGTAAACAAAATCATAAATTTTCAAAACTTTTTCATAAAAAGCTGCCCACCATTATTTCCAAAGGCATAGTAAAAATAAATAATTGAAGAAATCCGT
Source organism: Octopus bimaculoides (assembly GCF_001194135.2). Taxonomy (NCBI): domain Eukaryota; kingdom Metazoa; phylum Mollusca; class Cephalopoda; order Octopoda; family Octopodidae; genus Octopus; species Octopus bimaculoides. The sequence goes on along the minus strand of NC_068989.1, from coordinate 71,849,925 downwards.
GTCAAAACGAAGAAAACACAACTTATGTGGGCGTCCTGATCTGAAACTCATTGATGCCAGGAATTGGGAGACTAATCTGGTACAGAATGAGACAGCTGGGCAAGGTTGTTTGGACGCTGATGATTTGGCACGGCTGACTGGACATTGAACCTGTTTGGGCGACTGTAGTTTTTGGCACAGAAAGGAAACGCGTGCGTGCAGAAACATATGCATGCAAATAGAAAAGCTGAGAGAGGAACATTTATTAATTGAACATTTTCCCTTTCCTCTTATACATAAAGAGAAATATGCTCACACACATAGAGAAAAAGGAGAGGGAGGGAGAGAGAGAGAACGAGAGACATTAAAACGAGAAAACATGAAGATATATGATGTCAAACAAGTCAGCGTCGAATCAGCCAAAACGCTTCGTGGTAATACCACGTGGAGATTCTCTCCAAGGTGAGGAAAATGCGTAACGGCATGAGGAGGTAAATGCAAAGAGCTATGCAATGGGTCAGAACCCGAAACCATGCAGTTAGGAAGCAAACTTCTAATCACATAACCACGCCTGCGCTTATGTATGTACGAGGTCAGATGGATAAGTATCCGGACTATTGCTATAGTAACGGAGCTAAAACACGCAGAGTGAAGCCGCTTGGCAAAGTTTGACCTTGAACTCTGTTGTGCATGCGTACTAAGTTTGAACGTTCTAGATCACTTCCGCTGTTTACAACAGTGCTTGGAAGGAAGGTGTGTAGCGTGTGATCGTGTGGTGCGGAAGCGAGCTAGAACGTTAAAACTTAGTGCGCATGCACAGCAGAGTTTAAGGTCAATCTGTGCCGGACGACTTCACTCAGCGTGCTTTAGCTTCGTTATCATGGCAACAGTCCGGATACTTGTTGATCAGACCTCGTACGTAACATTCATGCATGCATATTCATACATACACACACTCCCCCCCCTCTTTCTATATCTCTCTCTCACACACATTCTGATACTCATTACATCTCAGGAGAATACAGAAGCAACTTGAAAGGAAGTTGCTTATTCAAGTACAGAGTGCTACATTCACACGAATCGAGCGGGAAAGGAAACTTTTGATATTACGATGGTGAGCCCACCAGCAGCATACCGAAACAATATTTCTTTACGTTTAAGTAAACATTTGCGCTGATCAAGACCACCATTTAGTCTCCTTGAATTCTGTTTCTCCATCACACACACACACAAAACGCGTTTTATCCCTTCCCCCGTGTTTTCCATGTAAATCATGACTATTTCAAGGAAGACAAGGCCTAAAACTTATGGAGAAGGTCTGAATCACCTATATTAAAACAGTATTTGACTGTCCCTTTCTTTAATCAACCCCTTAGACATACACACACGTGCGTGCGTGCGTACGTGCATGCATACATACCAAAACTGTCAAAAAGCTTGGTGATCGGGAGTGGGAAATTGACTGGCAAATTTCGGCTTCCTATTCAAGGTGAGGTTATATACCATCCAATGAGGATGGTACATACACACACACACACACACGCGCACTCGCACACGCACAAATTCCTCCGAGGTTAACTATATCTTCCATTCTTTCGGGGTCGATAAAATATGTACTAGTTGAGCACTGGAGTCGGTGTTATCAACTAGACCGCATCCCCATAAAATTTCAGGCCTTGTGCCTATAATAGAAAGAATTATTATTATTATTGATTTCAAATATTGGCATAAGGCCAGTAATATTAGAGAAGGGGTAAGCAGATTACGTTGGCCCCAGTGCTCTACTAGTACTTATTTTATCAACCCTGAAAAGGTAAAAAGCAAAGTTGACGTCGGTGAGATTTGAACGCAGAACGTAAGGGTGGACGAAATGCCGCTAAGCATATTGCCTGGCGTACTAACGATTCTGTCAGCTCGCCACCTTAAAAATTATTATTATCGTTATTCAGACGATGAGCTAAATTGTTAGTTTCCGACTCATTAGTCTCTCTGAGTCTAAAGTCTAACGAGGTCAACTGTACCTTTCATTCTATCGTGACCGATGTAATCGGTTCCCCACCCTCAGAATTGCTGACCTTGTACCAAAATTTGGCAGAACTAATATTATCATTAATAGTTTTACGTGTATTTTAAGAACTCACCATTTTCGTACACACAAATTTAATATTTAACACGTTGTTTATAAGCAATGTTAAATCTCTGAACGAGGTATTAACAGTAACTGCACGACAAGGTGAAGTACATTGGGGCTAAAAGCAACAGTAACATCCACCCTTAGGGGTCAGCCACATTTAAGTGGCAAATATACTTCACGTTGTTTATAATTATGCGAGAACTAATTAATTTTAGGAGCACGGTTTGGTAAGTAATAATAGTTTATGGTTTATGAATATAATTGTCTGTGAATAAATAAATAAATAAACAAATTGCCCCTCGTAGGAATTTGAACGCAGAACGTTAAGAACCATAAAACGCATACTACCGTATGATAAATTTGTCCGACGCTCAAACGGTCTTGCTTAATCCATACATCTTTCTTTTGACACTAATAGTTCCAAATTTTGGCATAAGGCCAAGCAGAGGAAAGAGGTAGGTTAATCGATACGATTGACCTCAGTACTACTATACTGGTATTTTACCATATCGACCCTTGAAGGATGAAAGACAAAGTTGACCTCGGCGGGAATTTTGTGTGATAATAATGATTAGAAACATAGAAACAATGAGAAGTGTGTTGAAGGATGAGCGAAGGTTGAAGGAGTGAAACATGTTTCCGAAGCCGAAGGTATTTGCCGATATCATCGAACTTCGGGGGTAAAAAAAAAAGAAAAAAACTGCATCATTTTATAATTAATTTACAGATATATTTATACATTTTCGATCAAAATGTTATTGTTTAAACAATTATATTTAAAAAGCAAAGGTTTATGACATATCGTTTAATGAATTATTTATTTACTACTTTAGAAAGACAAAAAAAATATTATAAATTTTAGGGGTTTTTTTTTGAATATTGATCACTGCATCGAGTCGAACTTTTTACAATATTGATTTTAGCGGGACCAGCAGCTGAAAAATAAGTGCTGGTAATGTGTATTCAATTAGATATATAAATATGCCTTTGAATTTCGACTTAAAAGAGCACTTTTGTGTATAATGAAGAAAACCGCAACACCAAAGACCCTCCCCCATGTACTTGTACAGACGTGTGTATTTATGTGTATGCATGTGTGTTACGTGCTTGTGTGCGCGCGTGTATTTATATAAAAAAAATATGTATGTATGTACGCATGTATGTATGTGTACATAAATGCGATGTTTATAATAGACGTAGACGAAAATAAAAAGAGAAATAGACAGACAGGCAACAGACAGACAGACAGGCAGATAGCTAGCTAGCTAGCTAGATAGATAGATAGATAACGAACATAGAAATAAACAACAGAGAAATAAAATGGAAGAAGAAGAAGAAGAAAGCAGCTGAAATTATTATGGGGGTCATTAAATATAGCACATGACCCTGGCCCGGTTTTGTGAAATTTTCTCATTTTGGTTCGTTTTCAAATATTGAAAAATCGCAAACGGAAAGAGGATCATGCCTCTGAGAGAAATGATGACAGGAGAATTTAGTTAAATGAGTAAAAGACAGTCGAAAAGAAGGGAGAGATAACGATAGTGATTGTGACAGAAAGCTTGAGACAGAGAAGAAAATAGAGCGATAAGTAAGTAGGTAGAAAAGAAAGAAGAGATTTAAGGGGGAATAAGAAAGATAAAATGAGAGAGGGGTAACGAAAATAATAAGAATGAGAGATTGAGTGAGTAAAAAGGGAAGGCAACGAGATATATATGAAGTGAAGGAAAAGTGAAGGGCTTGAGAGCAAGAGAGGAAAAAGGCAGAGGAAATAAGAAAAGGGGAGATCGGGAGAGGAAGGAATAAAGAGAAGGAAGAGTAGGGGGTAACAGACAGGGAGAGAAAGAGGAGGAATTGGAAACGAAAAGTAGAAAGATTTGGTAGAGAAAGAGCTGGAGGGAAAGGTAAAGAGTTAGGGAGTGAGCGAGAGGAGTAAGAGAAAAGATAGAGAGATAGAGGAAGTGAAGGAAGGAGAAAGAAGGAAAAGGCGAAAGAAAGAAAGAAATAGTTGTATAAATACGCTTGACATAGAAGTTCTCTGAGAAAAAATATTACAATTCGTCGTCTTGTTTCCACAGTATGGCTACCACACGGAAATTTACGGTCCGGGAGGGCAGGAGCTCCGACTGCGAACAAATATATCATTTGATTAAGGTAAACGTGACCTTTCTTTTCAATACATACATATTTGTGCGCGTATATATATATATATATATATATATATATATATATATATATATATATATATATATATATATATACATATATGTATATATATATAATGCTGTAGCTTAGTACTGATGAGGTTCCTAACGGGAAACGATAAATTAAGAAGCGCAAGCTAATTTCGCGAAAAACACATGATGTGTTACTTTTTTCTCTATCTGTATAAACAGTGGGTTGCGTTTCAGGTTTTACTTGTACACACATGTACACATACATCTACGTATATATTTATACACATACATAAAAATATGTGTAGAAAGCGTTCAGTCGTATTTACAATTATGTTTATTTCATTTCTGTATCCTTAAATTTACTGTGCATGTTTGCATATTTCGGAATAATTTTTCTATCTATCTATCCGCACCTTCAACCTTCCAAATACGCTTGTTTATATAAGTATATACGTGTATGTATACTGTATGCGTGTTTATGTATGTTTATATAATGCATTGTTTACTGCAAGTACACATTTTTAGTGTCAGATGACCCAGTTTCGATTCTTCGCTGCAACACGATGTGAGCATCACGTCTTCAGTGTTCTTTTAGAAGATTATTATTATTATTATTATTCAAATTCCTCCGAGGTCGATTATGCCTTTCATCCTTTCGAGGTCGATAAAATAAGTACCAGTTGAGCACTGGAGTCGATGTAATGGACTAGACCCCTGCCCACAAAATTTCAGGCCTTGTGCCTATAGTAGAATCATTATTATCGTTATTCAGACGACGAGCTTTATTGCTAGCTTTTGGCTCTTTACGTTCTGAGTTCAAATTTTACCGAAGTCAACTTCGCCTTTCATCCTTTCGTGGTCGATAAAATAATTGCTGGTCAAGTAATGTGACTGAGGTAAGCGACTTGCCCCACTCCCGCAAAATTGCTAGCTTTATACCAAAAATTAAACAGAATTATTTTCATTATTAATATTTGTATGTATATTTTAAGAAATCACCACTTTCGTACACACATTCAAATTTAATATTTAACACTTTATTTATAATTATGCGCGCACTAATTAAGTTTAGGAGCAAGGTAATTTAAAAGGCTTAGTAGAAACTCTATAATAAAGGTTTGTAGTAGCCTTGTATTATTGCGAAAGATAAATGAATATAATTATCTGTGAATAATTTGCCCTAAAGTAACGAAGTTCTAACAATTTAGTAATAATAATAATCATAATTTTTTATATATACTTGTTTCCCATGCTACGATAAGCGCACGCATCTATACACATTCTCTCATACATACACGCAATCTGCACTTACATTCATGCACACATATATTTGCATATTTGAATGGGTATTCATGTGTTCGTGCATATTACACATCTCGCACACGTTTTACTCTCTCTCTTTCTCACGTGGTGTGTGTGTGTGTGTGCGTGCGCGTACGTGTGTGCAGTTTATAATAAACATTCTTGGTTTTAATAAAAATGACGAATTTGCGACACGTTCTCTCTAACCGACATCACAATTACCATCTTACCACCACTATTACTACCACCGATACTATTGCTGCTGCTTCTATTCTTGTTATATAATTCTTCTAAGCAACCAACACTAATGATGATATTTTCTATCGTTGATATTTTCGGTCATTGTTAAAATTATCCCCTATCTTCATTTCTGTTGGTTTCTGCTGTAAACAACAATGTTAAAATCTTCAGATCGTGCGTACATAATCGTGTGCTCTTACACTGCAGGTCGGTGCCCGATCGAGCAGTCACCCATAAAGACACCAGCGTTAATGGTATTATCTTCTTTGCAGACACAGTATATCTAGGATTACATTATACAATTTCCTTAAAAGAAATAAACAGTTACATAAACTAACGGACAATTTGAGGAAGATTTTGCTGCTATTTTTAGTGGTTCGAGTAAGCGAACGCATCGGTGGTTATAGAACAAAGTGTGACTGGAATGGTTCCAATATATTTATTCCTGTTTCAAGATTGGCATGATTCCTTCTCACTTCAACACAGCTTGTTCAGCGATGTTTTACTGTTCGAATTTCGCATTTTTCTAGCGGTTTGTTGTCCGTCAGTCTGGTTGTTCCAGCATGGAGGTACTAACATTTTCATTACCTCCACCATCATACTGCTTTCTGATGTGTTTTTGATGCACCACTTCTTATTCTTCTTCCTGCTTGTCTGATCTGAGATTTTTGCCTCCAAGCCGGTTTGTGATGGCTTTTCAATGAAGCATCACCACTTCGCCGACAACGACGGAATACACATGACAAATTATGCAGCGTTTCTGCCGCCTGCCTGACAATAGTCAGCTGCTTGCACGCTGTTCCCTTTTAATGACAAGAAAGGAGAAGAATCAATATTATTGCTAAAGTTTCTGATCCCTTCTCTACCTTGACGGGACCGAGTTGCTTCTGTTGTTAAACACCATGTCAACTAAGATCGAACGTATTTTATGATCAAAGCCATTCCAGTTGCGACAATCCCGTATATTTAAAGGGTATCTAAAACTGCAAAACCAAATTACTTAACGTGTTTTTCGCCCGCATCCTTTTCCTTTTTATATAACAAGGTAGGGTGTAATTTGCGGCAGATTTATCGGATGATATTTCTAGCAATAGCTGCGACTACCTATATGCACTGTCGTTGACTCCAAATTGTCGAGCAAGCGGCTCTGAAAGTGCTATCACCCTAAATGGACAATGTACTTAATTATTTACACTTGGATATATAGTTATGAAACTGCATGGTATAAATTTAATGTAAGAATTTATTCCAAGTCTCCTTGTTTATATCTTTTTTCTTTTTAATACCTGTATCACATACCGCAAAATGGTAAATTTAGATATTTTGCGAATTCTCAACAATTTTTAAGCATTTTCGAAATTAATACAATGTAGTATGTATGCGTGCGTGTATCTATACGTTTACAAAACACATATGCGCACACACACACACACACACACACACACACACACACACACAAGATATGGTGAAAGTGTATATATAAAAAATAATATACGCATAATATATATATATATATATATATATGCACACACACACACACACAATAATTATACACTTTAGAAGAATAATATAATTATAATATGTGTAACATAATTGTAATAATAACACATGTAATAAAAATGATACAATATATGTAATGATAATGTAATTAAGTTACTATATGATGATCTCAACATAATCAAAATTATACATTAATAACACACACACACACTCTTAATATATATATATATATATATATATATATATATATATATATATATATAATATATTCTAAATTATATATAAACAATCCTTTCTACTATAGGCACAAGGTCTAAAATTTTGTGGCAGGGGCTAGTCAATTACATCAACCCCAGTGCTTGACTGGTGCTTATTTTAGCAATCCTGAAAGGATGAAAGGCAGAGTTGACCTGAGAGGAATTTGAACTTAGAATGTTAAGATGGGTGAAATGCCACTAAGCATTTTGTCTAGCACACTAATGATTCTACCAGCTCGCCACCTTAGATATATACCTAATTCTAAAAGCTTCTTTATTCACTTTATATCTGCAAGTTGACCTTGTTACATTATAATTATTTACAAACCATACTAATAAAATTACATCTGACACTAGCATCAACTCTACAGAAATGACAATGAGCTTAAATATATATTATTTTAGTTGAGCATATCAAAGCAAAAATCAGGAAAAAAAAAAAACTACTGGGCTTTAAGAAACAAGCTTAGACATAATGACAGAAAGAAATCCAGTTTAACACAACCAGGGAAGTACCCTCATCAGCCGCCTGACAGATATCAATGTAATTTTGACACCAAAGGCATCATCATTATAATAATATATACAATGTATGAAAATATGTATATATACTCATACTTAATCAATAGATATACAGGTCGTCGTCAACTTATGACCTATCTGACTTAGAACCGATCGCCTTTATGACGATTGGCATGCCAGCTCCCAGCAGCAATAATAAATAGTCCAGTTGAAATCTAATGGGTTAAAATTTCTTAGAAATTAATCTATCTATGGATAATGTCAGCTAACAAATGCTTCCCCTAGGTTTGGTTATCTATCACCACTGTGTTGGATGACTATTCTGTCGCAGAGACATTGAGACAACCTCATATTTGTTTATAAGATGACTGCTTGAGACTCCGAAGTTTTTGACTAACACCAGTATAATACAGAATGCTGTGTGTGACTTTTACCTGAGAATGTACCCCAAGAATGTAAAAATATGTAGGCCTATAAAACCGACTTACAACCAAATCGACTTACAACCAGTCAATCAGAACCAATTGTGGTCGTAAGTCAATGACAACCTGTATATAATAATAATCTTTTCTACTATAGGCATAAGGTATGAAACTTTTTAAGGGGCAGCTGGGCTAGTTGATGACATCAACCCTGACAGGATGAAAGGTAAAGTTGACCTCACTAGTATTTGAACTCTGGGTGTAAAACTGGATGAAATGCCACTAAGCATTTTGCCTGGTGTGTTAACAATTCTTTTCTACTCTAGGCACAAGGCCCGAAATTTTGGGGGAAGAGGCCAGTCAGTTAGATTGACCTCAGTACTGGAGACCCCTCCTCTTGTACTGGAGATCTTTCCTCTGTACCACAAGGCTCTTATAGCCCCTCTCATCACTGCTGTATAAAAGCACCCAGTACACTCTGTAAAGTGGTTAGTGTTAGGTAGGGCATCCAGCCATAGAAACCATGCCAAAACAGACAGGGAGCCTGAACAGTGCTTCAGCTGGTCAGCTCCTGTCAAACTCTCCAACCCATGCCAACATGGAAAACAGACGTTAAATGATGATGATGATATACATGTGTGTATGTGTATATACATATGTGTGTTTGTGCATGTGTATATCTATATGTATTGTTCTCAAGAGTTTAGTCAACCCAAGGAGCTTTAAGTATAAAACACTTGTCTGAAAAGTTATGAAGAAAACTTCTTTATTTCGTGGCCTTTGTCTTTTTCTGTTTTGAGTTCAAATTTTCCTGGAATCAGCTTTGGTGCTGTTCTTGGTACTAATCAGAAATAGATCCACAACACATATACTATATCTATTTTTTAAAACAACTTTTGATCAATAATTAATAGTAAATTAGATATTAGCACACTTGATCATAAACCAAGACATTTTATTTACTATTACAATAAAACTGGCAATCTGTCAGTTACAATGACAAGTGTTCCAGGTGATCCATGGCTCAGTAGTCAGAGCATCAAGCTCACAATCACAAGGTAGTGAGTTTGATTCCTGGACTGGGCTGTGTGTGGTGTTCTTGAACAAGACACTACTTTTTCACGTTGCTCCAGTTCACTCAGCTGTAGAAATGAGTTACGATGTCACTGGTGCCAGGCTGTATCAGCTTTTGCCTTTCCCTTGGATAACATTGGTGACATGGAGAAGGGAAACTGGTATGCATGGACAACTGCTGGTCTTCCATAAACAACCTTGCCCAGACTTGTGCCATGGAGGGGAATTTTCTAGGTGCAATCTCATGGTCATCCATGACCAAAGGGATCAATGGAATAGCATGCTCATGAAATTAATGTACAAGTAGCTGAGCACTCCACAGGGAGATTTGGTGCAACACTAAATGTGACAAGGCTGGCCCTTTTGAATTACAGGTACAACTTGTTTTTGCCAGCTGAGTTGACTGGAGCAATGTAAAATAAAGTGTCTTGCTCAAGGACAAAATGCACTGCTGAGAATCGAACTCACAACCTTATGATCAGGAGTCAAATACCCTAACCACTAAGCCATGTGCCTTCATAAATACTATGATAATTAGTAATGAAATTGTTTTAATTCTATGTCAGCCTTGGCTGAGTAGATTGTTGAAGAAATGTCATCCAACCATGACCATCACCTCTTTTATTCAAATACAGCATTACAAGCTTGGAATTATCCAATATGTTTGGGTTTTTGTTTTCTTTTTAATGGCAGAATCAGGTTTGAGGTAGATTTGGTTGCTGTTTCTAGAAGACCATGTGACTATGTTGCAGACTGGTATAGTGGTGTTGACAGGTATATACTTTGGTCATTTCAATTGATTACAGCTTTTCCTTACAAATCTGTGAAAGGTCATTCTGCCAATGAATGTACACACACTGGTAGAAATTCACTTCTTTAAATAATTGATCTGTAAAAGTTTTCTGTTATACATCTGTAACCTTCTCAGTGAGTTTTCAGCATCTGTCACTTTTTACTTATGTGGAGTTATCAGTTATAGGATTTTTTTTTGTTTTTAGGATAAGCTATCATGTCATAACCTTATAAGGATCAAACTTTCAAATGTATGGTGTGTATTGGTGCAGCTGTTGATCAGCAATAAGCCACATGTTTTACTTCCTAATGAGTCATTTAATTCATATTGTCTTTACTAAAGACAAGGAAGGATGAGCCCAGACTGACTGACAGACTTGATACTTTATAATCATTTCTACTATAGGCACAAGGCCTAGATTTTGTGGGGAGGGGGACAGTCGATCACATCAACCCCAGTACTCAACTGGTACTTGATTTATCGACCCCGAATGGATGAAAGGCAAAGTTCACCTCAACAGAATTTGAACTCAAAACCTAAAGACAGGCGAAGTACTACTAAGCATTTTGCTCGACATGCTAACGATTCTGCCAGTTTGCCACCTTAGACTCGATACTTTATAAAAAAGGTGACAACCCACCAAAACAGAGGTTCCTAAACAATACAGTGACATATCGACGAATTTCTGTGAACTAAAATTTTAAACATAATGCGTAGAATTTAGTATTTATAAGAAATATACCATGTGACAAATATGACATCACTAAAAGTAGAGAGAAGTACGTATTTAATTTAGTAAAATGACAAAATGTATTTTAGAATAATTAAACCGACCTGTAGTATACCATTTACTGGAAAATATTACAGTCGGGTTATTTTTAAAGTCTAAATAATCTAAAACTAAAATACGTAAAAAATATATAAAGTACGTAAATAATGCTAAGTTTTTATAAATTAATATATTTTCATTAACTTATTTATTAATAAACAGCATAGTTAAATTTATTCCAATTATGCATTGTCCTCTAACTAATCTCATGTTAATTATATGTATTTAACTACTACGAATTGTAACTACCACAATTAGTAACGTGAAATAGGGTTTATATAAACACATTATCTAAACTTATTATATAAATAATTTAACTTATGTCTACATTTAATTTTATGTTCATCTAGAGAATTTATTAATTTTTTATTATTAATAATATCTCTTTAAATTCATTAGTACATAATAAACAAAACTTACTACCTATTCGATAAGATTTTGCCTTACAAATTATCTCCCAATTTGAATTGTACTTAATGCTTTTAGATTTTAGTTCCCATATATATTTACTAAGGCCAGTAGAATTAATTAAATTTCTATTCTTAAAAGAATTCATGTGTTGAGCCACCCGTAACTTAATTTTATTAGAAGTCGACCCTATGTAAATAGTATTTAAATTATAACCATTCCTATCATTATCATCATTCAATGTCACCACACATTTATATACTACATCCTCCAAATTACATTTATTATTAAATTTACATTTAGTTTTATCTCTACATGTACAATTAATAATATTCTGGTCACTATTATCATTAATATTGGAAGCATTAATTGATTTGTTACTGTAAAACTTATTCAATTTAAATTTATTAAAGGATGAGATAATGTTACCAACATTATTAGTAGTAGAATAACCAACTCCAAAATTATTACTAGAAAAGATGTCATTATATTATTTATTGTTTTTAATGAATATTTCAATTATATTTAAAATCTCTTGAATAATGTTTCTTTTAACTTGGTCTCCATTTGGAATTATTAACCAGATTTTTTTCTTATTATTTATATTATTAGATTTATTATCATTAAAAGAATTACATTTAATCGTATTTCTTAGTCTATTATTATTATTGTTATATTTATGTTATTATTGTTAGTATACCAAACAAAATGCTTAGTGACATGCATCTTGTCTTGCTTCGTGTTCTAAGTTCAAATCCTGCTGAGGTCAGTTTTACCTTTCATCCTTCTGTTATCAATAAAATAGAGTACTAGTCAAGCACTATGGGAGGTGGGGGTTCAATATAATTAACTTTTCCCCTCACACTAGAATTTCAGGCCTTGCAGTTATTAGAAAGAATTACTATTAATCCTGTAATTATCGTTTGCATGCTGGACGACATTTCGCTTAACAACATTTCCTTTGTCTTTTTGTTCTGAGTTCAAATTCTGCCATGCCCTGCGGTCAATGATATAATTGCTAGTTGAATACTGGGGCTGATGTAATCAACTAGATCTCCCCTACCCAAATTTCGGGCCTTGTGCCTATTTACACTTTTACTCCTTTACTTGTTTCAGTCATTTGACTGCAGCCATGCTGGAGCACCGCCTTTAGTCGAACTAATCAACCCCAGGACTTACTCTTTGTAAGACTAGTACTTATTCTATCGGTCTTTTTTGCTGAACCACTAAGTTACAGGGACATAAACACACCAACATCGGTTGTCAAGTGATGAAGGGGGACAAACACAGACACACAAATACATACATATATATCTGTTTTCCGTTCGTCTGTGTATTTAGTATATGTTCATTGTTTATTTATTACATGTTTTTTAAAAATTTTATATATATACAGGGGTTGGACAAAATAATGAAACTCAAAATTTCAAACAAATTTATTTTAATGTGTGGTAGGACTGCCTCTGGCAGTAATTACAGAAGCATTAGAACACTGGCTCCCAACCCTTTTATTTAAATGACTTTTCCCACGGACCCCTTTTAATCTGCTTATCTTTATGTATGTATGTATGTATATGTGTGCGTGTATGTGTGTGTATATATATATATATATATATATATATATATATATATATATGAAATTTTGAATTTAGTTGACGGACCACAAGGGGTCCGGGGACCCCAGATTCGGAACCGCTGCATTAGAACATGAGATAAAATGCATAACAATATTTCTCTTGACCCAGCATATTGCTTTACATCCTTTCAGGATCGATAAAATAAAGTACCAGTAAAGTACTGCAGTTGATACAATCAACTTGGCCACTCCCCTCATGATTGTTGTCTTTGTGCCAACAATAAAAAAAAAATGTTATCATTATTAGCATTTTTAAGAGTGCAAATTGGCAGAATCATTAGCATGTCAGGCTAAATATGCTTCCTGATTATTTTTTTCTGTCAGTCTTTACATTCTAAGTTCAAATTCTGACGGGATCGACTTTGCTTTTCATCCTTTCAGGGTAGATGAAATAATTATCAGTTACGCGCTGAGGTTGATGTAATCGATTGTCCCCTTCCCCAGAACAAAAACACCCAAATATTCACACAAACTCGCACACATACACGCACGCACATACAAGCACACATACACGCACACAAACTCGCACACATACACACACACTCGCATACATACACTCACACTCGCACACACACTCGCTCACATACATGCACATGCGCGCGCACATGCACACAAACACACACATATGCACATGCGCACGCATGCACACATAAACGCAGACGCACACACGCACACAAACGCACATGCACACAAACGCACACACTCACACTCATGCACTCACACAAATGCACACAAACACACCTGTGTGCATGTGTACATATATACGTCTGTGTCTATTAAATCCACTCACTAGCTTTTTGCATTGGCCCAAAGCTTTAATAGAAAACAGTTGCCCATGATGCCACACAGTGAAACTGAACCCAAAACTGTGTGGTTGGGAACCATTTAAACACATGGCCATACCTGCATCATTGTATATCGTTCTTCATTTATTGATTTCAAATTTTGGCACAAGGCCAGCGGTTTCAGGGGAGTGAGTAAGTTGATCACATCAACTCCAATACTCAACTGGTATTTATTTTTCTGGCCCTGATAGGATGAAAGGTAAAGTTGACCTCGGCAGAATTTGAACTCGGAACATAAAGACAGACAATATTCTGCTAAGCATTTTGCCTGGCGTGCTAACGATTCTACCATTTTGCCGCCTTATCGATCTCTATTTATTGAATGACTATGTAACAATTCCACATTAAAGGGACACAACTCAACACCCCAATTTACACTAGTAGACACACACATCCACATCATATCACACAATATCACATAATGAATTAACAACTATATGGATCAAGGGTTGTCTCCTTTCTTTTTTCAAATAGTGTGCAGTGATTTGAGAGTGATAAGCTGCTATTTTTAGCAATTCGTCTGACTGCATGGAGGCTTTTTCATTCATCAGCTCATTATTTACATGTAATTGTCATTTATTTTTCCTTCCTCGCCAACCCTGATAAAACAAACAATTAGAGGCATTTAAACTGTGGCCATCCTGTTTTTTTTATTGGTTGGGTGGGGTGCATTCTTGGATTAATTTATCTAATGTGTTCCGCTTTTAGAGATTTAGTTGTGATTTCTAACAGATCAGCTATCTCAGTCAGTCAAACCCGCAATTCTTTAACAATAAGCTGTTGTTTAACCCCAGGTCGATTCTGAACAAGTAACTCTTATGATTAAAGACATCCCAGCTGGGACCATCCAAAGTTGTTTTTTTTGTTTGTTTTTTTAATTTTTTTTTCCTATATGCATAAAGAGACTCTCTCATTGGTTCTACAATGGTGTACTATGTTACTGGTGCAATGTTTACAATGTGTGCAGTGTTTAATAATACAGCATTATTACATTGTTTTGTGCTGCTCCAAATGTCTGCAACCTCTATCATTTCCTCATGTTGTAACTGTGCAGTGGTTAAACTAAGTAACTGTTATCACATCATTGCACTTCTACACCACCTCCACCACCATCACCCACCACCACCACCACCACACCATCTCATCGATTATTCGTTGGCTATAAACTTATATGTGTTCTGTACTTATCACCAAAGATTTTATGTTTGCCATCACAACAATGCTCGTTAGTCGGGAAATTTTTGTTAATTATGTTTTGACAGCTGTGTGCGTGTGTGAGTGTGTGTTTCTTAGATATGTAAATAGTTTTCTTCTAAGGTTGTAAAGTAGAACATATACAATAAGCTCATTATTATTATTATTATTATCATCATCATTATTATATTGGCAAGAGGATGCTCAACATTTGTTCATCATGTGATGTCATCATGAAAATATCAAAGATCATTAGGCAAAATATGGTGCAAAGTGATGTGATTTTTTTTTTATTTCTTAATATATTTGTTTTGCTTACAGTTTGAAATTTCAGAATTAATAAAAGCAAAAGATATTTTTATAAACAAATATCAGAAGCATAGATGCCAAGGTGTCAACTAGTTAATATCAAATTTCTAATCAAGGCAGCAAGCTGGCTGAATCATTAGTATTCTGGGCAAAATGCTTAGCGGCAATTCTTGACTTTACATTCCGAGTTCAAATGCTACTTGGGTCGATTTTTTTTTTTTTTTTTTTTTTTTTTTTTTTTTTTTTTTTTTTTTTTTTTTTGCCTTTTGTCCTTTCAGGGTCAGTAAGATAAGTACCATTTAGATACTGGGGTCAATTAAATCAACTTACCCTCTGCTCCAAAATTGCTGGCCTTGTGCCAAAATTGAAATCAGTATTAACACTTTGACCATTTAAACTGGCCATATCTGGCCAAAATGATTTATCTGTTTATCTTCAAACTGGCCAGATCCGGTCTCTTACACTTACCCTACAATATTATTCTAAAAATAAATAATCGCATCATTGAAATTTCAAAACTACAAGATACGGCATGACTGTCTTTATAATCATCTGCGTCGTTCATCCACCTGTTATATTTTAGTTAGAGAGGTGGAGTGAGTGAGAGGTAGAGTGAGAGTGAGAAAGAGAGAGAAGGGGGGGGGAGAAATGTGAGTAGAGAAGAGAGGGATATAATAATGCACTAAAGCCAAATACATCATATGGTTAGTTGAAGAGACAGGCGAGGAGTGAGAGAAAAAGATAGTGAGTAAAAAAAAGGGAGAGAGTAGTGTTAATGATGTGCTGTAGGGTGGGGAGGGAAAGGTGAAAAGAAAATGTGAATACAGGCGTAGGAGTGGCTATGTGGGAAGTAGCTTGCTTACGAACCACATGGTTCTGGGTTCAGTCCCACTGTGTGGCACCTTGAGCAAGTGCCTTCTACTAAAGCCTCGGGCCGACCAAAGCCATGTGAGTGGATTTGGTAGACGGAAACTGAAAGAAGCCAGTTGTGTATATGTATATATGTGTGTATGTGTATATGTTTGTGTGTCTGTTTGTCCCCCCAACATCGCTTGACAACCGATGCTGGTGCGTTTACGTCCCTGTAACTTAGTGGTTCGGCAAAAGAGAGCCATTAGAATAAGTACTAGGCTTACAAAGAATAAGTCCTGGGGTTGATTTGCTCGACTAAAGGTGGTGCTCCAGCATGGCCACAGTCTAATGACTGAAACAAGTAAAAGAGTAAGACATGAAGAGGAGAATTATATGATTGAAAAGTTTGTTGAAGAGGTAGAGAGAAATATAAGGTGCTTAGCAGAGGGAAATTTTGAAACCCTATGATATATAATTGTGACTGGAAGTGAAATAAATTAGCAAAATAAACAAAAAATCTTCCTTATTTTCTAAAATAGCTTCTCTTAATCTTTCTCATTTTGTGGAATTTCCACAGATTCCACGAGTTCATATTAATGTGAGTAAATAAGCAATTACATTTGACAGAGAAATCTGAACACTAAAGAATTAAAATTCTAAATATGTAAGGTAAAATTTTAAAAAAAACATTTAACACCAGCTTCCAATTTCAAATTTTAGAATATTTTGGTTGAATTTTTATACTGATTTAAAATTTTAATTCCATTGTGTGTGTGTGTGTGTGTGCGCGTATGCATGCATGTGGGCGTGTTTGTTTTTTTGCATGCGTGTGTATGCTTTCAATACTCTTATCAAACACAAGGAAAGCACATAGCTTTGTAGCTGGGGTATTCAGCTTGCAATCACAACGCTATGAATTCGATTCCGAATAGCACATTGTGTCCTTGAGCAAGACACTTTATTTCATGTTGCTTCAGTGCACTCAGCTAGCAGAAATGAGTAGTACCTGTATTTCAAAAGGCCAGCCTTATCACACTCCGAACCTTGCTGAATTCCCCTGAGAAGTAAACTACATTAAGAGTACACGTGTCTGTGAAGTGCTCAGCCGCTTGCATGTTAATTTTACCAGCAGGCTGTGCCATTGTTTGAATCAATTAGACCATTCATCATTGTAACTAATAGAACCCCCAATGATATTAGAAACATACATATCACTTCCTGACTACATATTACGAGGTTCAATCCCATTCTGTGGCACTTTGAGCAGGTGTCTTCTACTATAGCCTCGAACTTACCAAATCTTTGTGGATAGATTTGTTAGGCAGAAACTTAAAGAAGCACAGGGTGTATGGGTGTTTATATGGGTGTATGTGGTTGCGTGTGTGTGTTTGTCTGTCTGTCTGTCTGTCTGTCTCTCTCTTTCTCTCTCAGTCCTTGTCTTGGTATAGAATGATGCTTCCAAATGAGCATCACTGTCCTATACACGTTGTCCAATCTTTCACGAAAGACTTGTCCAGTTATGAAGAAATATTTACCTTCCTTGGAAATAAGTACAGGTTAATGACAGGAAGGGCATCTAGCTGTAGAATATTTTATTCAACAAATTACATTTGGCCCATTCAAGCATGGAAAAATAGATATGATGATGATGGTGAAGATAAGTTTTTAATTGATTTTTTTTTTCGTTTTTTTTTTTTTTGCAGGAATCAATATAGCTATACACTTAATTGATATGTCAATATGCTGGTGTATGTATGTGTATCCTTTCTTCTTTACTTTTCAATGCTCTCAGCTTCTGCTGGAATTGGAAGATGTTGTGTGTCTTCGATAGCTTAAATGCCAGGGGGAACCATGGGCCTGGTTTTCTCTTGGTCTGAATACACCTAATTTCTTTATCAGAGAGAGACAGACAGACAGAGAAGAATCCAGCCCTAGTACTAGACTGGTACTTTATTTATTGATCTTGAAATGACAGACAAAAAAAAATTTAACCTTGGTCAGATTTGGACAGAGGGCCAGTGAATGCTACAAAGTATTCTATTCAATACTTTAATGCCTACCCCAACTCCTGTGTGTGTGTGTGTGTAATATGTATATGCATCTGTATGTTGTTCTTTAGTCTACGTCTTCTCTGACAAAGCAGACCTATGATCAAAGATGTTCCAGCCATGACCATCCCATCATCGTATTGGACTAGACCAGTGGTTTCCAACATTTCTGTGACCTCATCACTCCCCATGTTTCCCCATGTTTAACATACATGACACCCTTGTTTACTCCAGTTAATGAGAATATAAATGCTCCAAATGAAAACCTGCTAGAAATAATACAAGAAAAGCTGAGCTGTAATAGTGGTGGTGGTGGTGGTGGTGGTGGTGGTAGTAGTGGTGGTTTAACTTCCTTAGCACCTTCTGGAGTCTGAGAGAGTGCGACCTATGCATAAAACATTAGTATTATTCATAGAATCTGTGTTTACACAAGTGTGTATACATTTGTATGACTAATAATATTCATATCTGTATTCAAATGTACAGTGTTTACCAGCATACATGACATGCACTTGTTTATTTTTAAACATGGCCTAAAATTGTCCTAAGTCTGATGCAGCAGTATTGTGAATGGGAGACCAAATGCTATAGACCAGAGAGCCAGATGAGCATCAGACTACTGGGCTAGTTCCAATTCTTCATAAGGAGCATAGGGTTGGTTTCCTGGTTTCTCTGATATATATAATTTTCCCTGGGTGGGACACTGGTCCCTCACTGAATTATACATTGTCACCAGGTGAGTGGACTGGAACAACATAAAATGAAGTGTTTTGCTCAAGAACATGATGCACCGCCTGGTCTGGGAATTGAAACCACAATCTTACAATCATGAGTCCAACACCTTAACCACTAAGCCATGCACCTCTACTATGTACAACAATTATTACTGCTAATAAAATATTGAAAACGAGCCTAATTATTACCGATTATTAGCACAAACTTATGAATAACTGCTTACGGCACATAAGCAGTTTGAGGGAGGCCACAGCATCTCATTTCAACCACTTCTCTAGCATAAATAACCAACAACTGATATTATATCTTACATTATTTAATGGTTCTATTGTCTTTTAGCCTGTCATGCCGTATTCCTGCTATAGCAGGAATAGGTTAAATGTTATCTCTGTCAGATTCCCAGTAAAGCGGTAATGAACAACACACATAGGTAAAGAAGATGCAGCCAGTTTTGTTCATTAGTTTACCTGAAATTGTTACTCTTAAGCTGTGTATGTGGTTGCATGTGTGTGTTTCTTTATCTGTCTGTCTGTTTTTCTCTCTCTTTCTCAGTCTTTGTCTTGATATAGAGAGATGCTTGCAAATGAGCATCATTGTCCTATACACAATGTCCTTCCTTTCCAATCTTGCTGTATATGCTACTGTTTATTTTTTGGCTCAGAAACCCAGTTGGAGGGTAAGGTCAGATACAGAGGCCCAAGCTTAAGACAGTTAAACATTTTCCTTTTTTCTATAGTAAATGAATAATGATAAATTTTCGTCTGTCTATCAACTATTTCCAGTGAGTGAATGGCAGCAAAACTATAGCATTGGGTCATCATCCTGGTGAACAGTCGCAGTAACACAAGACATTATAACCAGAAACACAAGTTTTAGATGCTGTATGGCAAGTCTCTTAACCAAAATATACACAACTGTACAGATAATCTGAAAGAACATAACATTGAAGTACAGTACTCGTATAAATGCAATTTATATATGATAAATTTATAGTTTCATATTTTATTCCAGTATACTATCAGAGCATTCTATTTACATGCACACAATCATATATTTTCCTTTACAAAACCACTTTGAAATTTTTTCAATAAACAAGTCCAAATCTTTATCTTTTACTTATTTCAGTCATTAGACTGTAACCATGCTGGGGTACTACCTTGAGCAATTTTAGTTGAATGAAATTGATCCCACTACTGTTTTTTTTTTTTTTTAAGCCTGGTATTTATTCTATCAGTCTCTTTTGCCAAACTACTAAATTACAGAGACATAAGACTCACCAACATTGGTTGTCAAGCAGTGGTGGGGGGGACAAAAATGCACACATGCACACACCCACAGAGTTTTTATCTTGTTTACCTCAATATATATTTGTAAAGTAGGTTGTGTATCTTATGCAAGAGTTAACCACATTGCATTGATTGGTAATACAGTACGACTCAGACATGTTTTCATGTTATAACATAACATTCATGATCAAGAACATCCTCATTGGCTGTTTGAGTTTGAATGAAGGACACAATGGGCCAATCAATGCTTTGCTGCATTCTTGAAGGTGATAGTTAACTTGTGGTGTTTGAGACTCTGCTTGTATGAGGGTGGTCCTCATTTACAACTATACTGCCATGCCAAGAAAAGAGACACACACTCCTCACCACTTATATACATATATATATATATATATATATATATAT
>NC_068989.1:71826202-71828736 GCF_001194135.2 Octopus bimaculoides | reverse complement strand
ATATATATATATATATATATATATATATATATATATACACATATATGTATATATATGCCTATATATATATATATATATAATGCACACACACATACAACAGATTTCTTTCAGTTTCTGTCTACCAAATCCTCTTACAAGGCTTCGGTCAGCCTGTGGCTATAGTAGTCACCCAAACTGCCACACAGTTGGATTGAACCTACAATCATGTGGTTGGGAAGCAAGTTTCTTACCACACAGCCATACTTGTGCCTATATATAATAAATTCTTTCAGTTTCCATCTTGCAAATTCATTCAGAAAGCTTTGGTCAGGCCAGGGCTTATAGTAGAAGACACTTGCTCAAATTGCCAACTTTTGAAAGCTCATAGTCCATCTTATGAGATGGTTTCACTTATAGCTTTCAATAGACTGTTACAGGTGTGGCTGTGTGAAAAGGTTTGCTTCCCAACCACATGGTACCAGGTTCAGTCTCACTGCATGGTACCTTGAGCAAGTGTCACCCACTATAGCTTTCTGAGTTGATTTGGTAGATGGAAACTGTGTATCGTGTGTATGCATGTATGTATGTATGTATGTATGTATGTATGTATGTATATATATATATGTATGCTTCTATATATGTATGTGTGTGTATCTGTGCTTCTCTCAACCACTACTTGACAACCAGTGCTGGTTTGTTTATGTCCCTGTAACTTAGCAGTTCAGCAAAGAGACCCAATAGAATAAAATATTAGGCTTAAAAAATAAATACCTATGTCAATTTAATTCACTAAACTCTTCAAGGCAGTACTGCTCCAGTGACTGGCACAAATAAAAGATATAAATGTCCCAATGCTAGAAGCCCTTTATCCTAGCCATGCATGCAGTCAACTTGGTCATTTCTGACACCACTGCATTAATGACATTACATGAAGAAGAAAACTCAATATTAATCATAAACTAACACCAGGTTTTCATCACATATTTATTAGTGATTGATATACATATATATATACATATCTTTATATATATATATATAGCGTTCATAGCCTCTCTCCCTTAACAGCTCCCTGTAAACCAGCATTCTTGTTTCTAACAGTCATTTACTTAGCTATATAATGTTATAACTCGTACACAACCTTAGCATTTAGCGCATGTCTTGCTTTTTGTGTGTTGGTTCCCTGAAGATAAATTTTTGTGCAAGTCCAGCACCTCTTACTTCTTTGGAGTAGAGTGCACATATATTTTGAAACATATGTAGGAATTAAAGGAACTTATTGATTATATGTGTTTTCCTCCATTTATTATTATTCTTTATATATATATATATATATATATATATATAGGGATTTACTTTTCGTAATGATATAAAAAACCAAGGCTGTGTATATTATATATTTTATCTCATTACGAAAAGTAAATCCTTATATTCGCACGCTGATATACGACCTACGTTGGACCCCTTATTTGCATAATCACCGAACCTGGAGCTTAACTATGGTCTATCCATAGCACTTACTCAGCATTACCTGAAACCTAAGGGTCTAATTGACACCACTATCACTCATAACCTCTCTATATATATACATACATATATATATATATATATATATATATATATATATATATATATATATATATATATATATATATATATATATATATATATATACTGAGCGGTTTTGTTGTAAACATAACCCAGTTTAATCTGAATGCAGATATAACAAAATAAGTAATTGTCTGTTTTTTATTTATTATTTATTTATTTACTTATTTATTTATTTATTTCTGAATTTTCATGAATCTCATTTTTTAGTACATTAGCTCGTTTTATGTGGTCGGTTCTGCTTCATGATTTCTATTGCATTATAATAGGGTTGCACTGTGTGTGTAAATTATATATATATGTAATGTATATATGGCCTAGTGGTTAGTGTGTTATACTCACAGTTACGAGATTGTGGTTTCAGTTCTTAAGCCAAGTGGTGTGTTGTCTTCTTGAGCAAAACATGTCATCTCACCCTGCTCTACAAGCACTCTAATACCTGACATGTGGTACACCATGCATCTGTTCAGACTACATCAATTTCGAATGAGTGAATGAACTAATGTACGGTACTTACACTTGGTCACTATAAACAAATCATTTCAGCAGGTTGTTCAACAAAAGCTGAACAGTCAAAGGTTGTCATCAATAGGACAGTCTATCATATATATATATCATATATATATATACACCTTCAAGCGACGGCATTGCCAGTGCCACTGCCCTGGCTCCTGTGCAGGTGACAAGTAAAAACACCATTTGAGCATGGCCATTGCTAGTAACGCCTGATTGGCCCTCGTGCCGGTGGCACATAAAAGCACCCACTACACTCTCGGAGTGGTTGACGTTAGGAAGGGCATCCAGCTGTAGAAACTCTGCCAGATCAGATTGGAGCCTGGTGCAGCCATCTGGCTCACCAGTCCCCAGTCAAACCGTGCGACCTATGCCAGCATAGAAAGCAGATGTTAAACGATGATGATGATATATATATATATATATATATATATATA
>NC_068989.1:71817745-71823624 GCF_001194135.2 Octopus bimaculoides | reverse complement strand
ACTATATATATATATATATATATATATATATATATTTTATTATATGTATTTACTTTCTCTTAGTTAACAATTAATTCCAACAAAATAAATTGGTTAATAGATACCAGGGTAGCAAGATCACAAAATGACTGTGGTGTAACTCCTGTTTATGAGGTAGAAACTCCCTGTTATTTTGGGTATTTGAGTGAATATAAAATTTAGTAAATGGAGTAATACGCATATGTTAAATGAATTCTTTTATTTCCGACATATGTTCCGAAGATTACAAATGGTTCCTTCCAAAGTAATAAGTGATGTTGATAAAGATGTAATCTTCTCTTCAGGGAAATACATAAGAGCCAACTTAACCGTAAGACATTTTAACATTCGGTTAAAACTGAATATATTCAGCACCTAATGGAAATTAGGATCCCTCCTGGTTGACAGAGAAGTGCATGTATGTTTTGCATACATGTAAACTATGTATATATGAGCTCAAGAGATTGTGTATTACTGCAGGCGTTTGTTTTATAGCAGAATTTAGTTCTGCTTCCACTGTCATGTTTGATGTTAGGAAGGGCATCCAGCCATAAAAACCATGCCAAAACAGACACTGAAGCTTGGTGCAGTCTTGTGCCTAGTGAGTTCTTGTCAAACCATCTAAGTCATGCCAACATGGAAAGTGGACATTAAATGATTATGAGTACATGAGGCCATGATCTACCTGCCCTACATATCATTTTCCAGGGCGTGATTGTATGTGTTAGTGGTTTATTTCAGCTTTGTCGTCTCACAAAGGCCTAGTACTGTAAGCTTGTACAGTGTCATCGCAATAACAACCTGGGCTGTTTTTCCAGTTTTGAATAAGGTCTTGATGTGGGTGGTTGTCCTCGTTGAGAGATGGTTGTTCTACATCGTAGCCTTCTTTTAGCTTTCACTATATTGCTTCATATGCAGTCTCTCAAGATTACCTCTCCTTACAAGAACCTGTTTCATATGTTCTCCTGTTTGTGTTTCAATAGCAATGCAGAAAGTTGATAGTGCAGGGCTGCTAATCCTATATCTACCACCATCTATGGGCCTGGGAACTGGGGGTGCAGGGGTACAAGCACACCCTCTTAAAATTTTTGTGGAGGGCAAAATCAAAATTTGCACCCCTACTTACTTTTCTAAGGTTTAGAAAACAGTGAGTAAAGCGTGATCTGTAAGAAGTAGCTTGAATTATGTCTCTTCACAAAGAACATAAATAAATCAGGCATGACCTTATTTGTAAAAGTTTTTGGGTCTGGGTTTGCACCCCCTAAACAAATTTTGTTCCTGAGCCAGTGCCACCATCCTTTATTCACAACCAAGCTTAGGACCAGCTATTGTGAATCTCAAATCCAGAGCAAGGTTTGTTAGAGACGTTGGTGCAGGAGTGGCTGTGTGGTAAGTAGCTTGCTTACCGACCACATGGTTCCGGGTTCAGTCCCACTGCATGGCATCATGGGCAAATGTCTTCTACTTATAAAGCCTTGTGAGTGGATTTGGTAGATGGAAACTGAAAGAAGCCTCTCATATATATATATATATATATATATGTATATGTTTGTGTGTCTGTGTTTGTCCCCCCCAACATCGCTTGACAACCGATGCTGGTGTGTTTATGTCCCCGTAACTTAGCGGTTCGGCAAAAGAGACCAATTGAATAAGTACTAGGCTTACAAAGAATAAGTCCTGGCGTCGATTTGCTTGACTAAAGGCGGTGCTCCAGCATGGGCCACAGTCAAATAACTGAAACGAATAAAAGAATTAAAAAAAATAAGAAGTTTTACACATCTGTTTTTAGAATTTAAAAAAAAAAAAAATTATATGGCCTCTTTGAGTGTCTACAGTAATTCAGTTCTATTGTAATATCTCTTTTATTCAGCACCTTAAAATATTGATTTGTTACATTAACATGAGACCACAAATTTTTTTTTTGTTTGTGGGTGGTGGTGGTGGTGGAGAATATTCTCAATTATGTCAGTTCTACTATTTACTGGTATTTTGTTTCTTTATTTTATTGATCTTGGAAGGATGAAATCCAAAGATGACAGTGTCAGGAATTGAACTCAGAATGCAATGCAATGAAAGGTATTTTAGTCCAAGGCTACTATTTCTGCTACTTCTCCATCTTCACTGTGATTTATTTAAGAGTGTATACAGTACTTAATTCATCCTCATAATTTTACCATTCATTTTTCCATGCTTGCATGGCTCAGATGGAGTTTATTAAAGCAGATTTTTATGGCCGGATGGCCTTCCTGTCATCAACCCTCACCAGTTTCCAAGCCAGGTAATATTCCTCCATGACCAGACACGTTCTTACAGAATATTGGAAATGAGGGACAGATACTCATTTACAACTAGCGTGCAGTGTCATGGCAATCACACACACACATACACACACACACACACACACACACACAGATATATATATATATATATGCTTTTAGTTTCTGTCTACCAAATCCACTCACAAGGCTTGGTCAGCCCAGGACTGTAGTAAAGATATATGTCTAATGTGCTGAGCAATGTGACTGAACCCAGAACCATGTGATTGGGAAGTGAATTACTTAACACACAGCCAACCCTACACCTATTAGATAGCTTTTTAAAGTTCATGCATTGAATATGTCCAATTTGTTACCATATCCCTACTGAAATACACTCTCCTTATTTAAATGAATTTTGAAAATAAAGAATATAGTTAAATAACTGATGTTTGGAACGAATTAACATGAAAACTGTAAGGGGATATTTTAATTTAAATCACTTTGATACTCCAGGAGGCTTGTGCCATAGAACCAGGAGCAGCCTTGGCCAGATCAGTATCAAAAGGGTTAACACTAATGTTTTAACCCAGTGAAAATGTGTTGGGTCAGCATTGATATAAATCTATGTGCTAATCTATTTACCAATATTTATCATATCTTCTCCATCTATGTCTAATTAATTTGCACTTAGAAAATTTATCATCATGAATTTCCTAAGCATGTATTCATGAGATACACGTTGTCCTACATTTCAATATTCATGAATTTTACATATTGTTTTAAAGTTCATTGATCCATTATTAGTATTTGAAATTACTGAAGATGGAGAAATATCAGAAATGGGATCTTGGACTAAAAATGCCTTGTGATATTGAGTTACATCTCTGTGTTCTGACTTGGAGTCCCTCCAAGGTCAGCTTTGGCTTTCATCTTTCTGAAATCGATAAAATAAAGTAATAAAATGCCACTTTGTGATTGGTAATAAATGCTATATTATCCCCAACTTTCAATTTGCAGTCTTGTGTTCACATTAGAAATCAATATTTGAAAGCACTAAGTCACACAAGTCATAGTGTTGGACTAAAGTGTCTTGCAATGTTTTGTTACATTTCTTTATGTTCTGAGTTCAAATCACACCAGTAGAGTTGACTTTACATTTCATCCTTCAGTACTTGATAACACAAATGCCAGTTATCAGTAGGGGTTGGTTTGTTGACTGTACACTCACTCCCTCATCTGAAACTTTGTGCCAAATTTTTTTTTTAAAAATCAATATTAGAAGCAGCAGAAACAACAACAGTATTTACATTAATTTCTCTGTTCTAAAATCAAAGACTTGTAGAAACAATATTAATTTTTCTTCTTCTGGGGTTGATAAAATAAGCAAACAAGTTCTGTATTTGATTGACTGTATTCCACTTCACTGATGACAAACCTTTTCGGCCTGGTATGTTGAAGTTTTAATTTCTTTAATAATCCTGTTATGCCATTTACATATACACATCTAGTTATGTATGTGTTTTTAAAACACAACACCTCTAAAAGAGATTTCATCTGACAAAAACCATAGTAACTTGCCTGTCAACCACATATATATACATACATACACACACACATATTCAGTATGATACATAGATTCTTTTACTTAGTTTACTTACTACTTACATTACAGACACCGCTTACTCACAATAAATAGGTACTTTCTGTCTCTATTTATAGGTAGATAAATGGGTCATTTGAGATTTTATTAAGCAGTACAGTATTGTTGACAGGGCGCCAGTCCTATTGCCTTAGGCCGTCTATAATCTCCATATGTGCATGTTTGCTACTGAGATCCCAAGCCCATGCTTTCTCAACAGCTTTTTCTTTGCAACAATCTGCATTAATGTGCTGAAAGTTTGACTGCATACATAAGTACTCAATTGTCATTTAAATAACCACATTTATACATGCAACAAACTATACTTTGAAGTAGTTGTATGCTGTCAACTTAATGTGACAGTCCCCTGAAGGGAATAATACTACTGTTGGTTAGATCTAGGAAGCTGCACCGCTTCCTGTCAGCCTTGACACATTTCCTGTGTCCTTATGTTTACAACAGTAGTATTATTCCCTTCAGGGGACTGTCACATTAAGCTGACAGCATACAACTACCTCATCATATCACTACTGCATAAATCTCTGACAGATTCAGAAATGTATTATTTCTAAACTATACTTTTCCTAGAGATGCAGGTATTGAAAACTTTTACATGTTTTCTACAACAAAGTAACTGGTTGGGTCATTTCATAAATAATGTGGTTATTTCAACTGCATGAACTAAAAGTTGGAGGGGGATGGGATAAGCTACCTGCATCAACTTGCTATAAAAGCAGGTAGTAATTTTACCTTATCCTTATTCTTAGTGCAGGTTTTGAAGAGAGTAGTTCAATTTTAAGTTATTTTTTCAAAGCTATAATGGAAGTGACAAAGGAGCATATTTGGCATACTTTGCTTTATGAGTTCAATAAAAGCAACAATACAATGGAATGTGCGAGGAATATTAATGCAGTATCTGGGGATTGGACAGCAAGCATAAGCCAGTGCCAACGATGGTTCCAGAAATTCCAAGCTAGAAACTATAGCCTAGAAGACAAACCCTGCCTTGGAAGATCTGTAGAGTTTGATAAAGATGTCCTACGAACCCCAGTGGAACAAAATTCCATCGTAACTGTTGAGGAACTATTAGAGAAGGTGTAATTTGGTCATTCAACCATTCATCAACACCTGCATGCCATTGGAAAAGTCAGTAAATTGGGTCAATGGTTTCCACACAAACTTTCCAAGTCTAATCATGTGCAGAGAATGAATGTGTGTTCTTTACTGTCATGTCTCATGAACAAACCTTTTTTTGGATCGAATAGTGATTGGTGACAAGAAATGGATGCTCTATAAAAATGTCAAGTGCCAAAGGCAGTGGGTAGGGAAAGGAGAAACTCCAGCACACCAGGCTAAAGAAGGTCTTCACCCACATAAGGTGTTGTTATTTGTTTGATGGGTTATGAAAAGTTTAGTCTACTTTGATCTTTTAAACCCAAACCAAGCAATAACAAAGATCTGCTGCGAGTAGCTTGAGTGGCTTCAGTCAGCACTAGAAGAAAAACGATCATCTTTGGTTTCAAGACAGAAGGTGTTTTATCATCAGGATAATGCTTGGTCATATACAGCAAGGAAGCAGACTTCTTGACCACACATCCATGTCATATATTAAGAGATATTCAAAGCATAAAAAATGAATAAAAACAAAACTGTAATAAAATATGAAAAGCAAAAATTTTATAATTTATTCAAAAACTGAAAGAATGTCTGAATCTCTCTCCCTCTTTCACTTCCCTCCTCTCCCCTCGTTCTCTCTCTCTCTCTCACACACATACACTCTTATATATAAACTCCCCAGATGACGAAAGGGTTTTAAGAAATGTTAGAATTTTAACCACTGCATGGCACCTTGGGTAAGTGTCTCCTACTATAGCCTCAGGCTGACCAAAGCCTTGTGAGTGGATTTGGTAGACAAACTGAAAGAAGACTGCTATATATATATATCTATCTATCTATCTATCTAT
>NC_068989.1:71796332-71817652 GCF_001194135.2 Octopus bimaculoides | reverse complement strand
ATATATATATATATATATATATATAATACATACATACATGTATTTGTGTGTCTGTGTTTGTCCCCACTGCCATCGCTTGACAACCAATGTTGGTGTGTTTGCATCCCTGTGACTTAGCGGTTCAGCAAAAGAAACCGATAGAATAAGTACTAGGCTTACAAAGAGTAAGTCCTGGGGTTGATTTGTTTGACTAGAGGTGGTGCTCCAGCATGGCTTAAGTCAAAATGACTGAAACAAGTAAAAGAGTAACTGAAAACAGTGAAAAGTTCCATACACACAATTGTGAGAAAGTGTTGCGTGTTTTTGCTGTTTCAGTTGCAGATTGAATTTCGTATAATGCCATGAGAAGTAACTAATGTACAAAACAAGACTTCATATTAATCAATGCATACAATTACAGTACGGTATCTTGTTTTAGGTAAAGGAGGGAAGCAGTAAACAATCAATAGATTATGTGAGGAAAGTTTAGTATCAACAACATTTACCCTCCTCTAAGAAAAAACAATAAAGTATGTAGAATTAGCAAAAAATTAGCAGTAATACCATAATGCCAATCTGAAATTAGATTTTATGTTTATTCAGTTCCATATAATAAAGCCATAGGTGGCTTGATAATTCTCTTTGAATGATAAAGTTTATCAATAAGAGTGATAAGCATAGCAAGGTTCTGTGGAATAATCTCATTAAGACTGCTGCTAATTAAAGTGTCATTCTCTTGATAAACAGTTGTATCGTAGAATGAATGAAGAAAGAGATATTGTTGGAAAGGGATTATTGGGATCTGGGATCGAGTCGGCATTTCATAAGTCTGATTCTGTAATAATTACTATTTCACTTTGAGATATTGGATATTGTGATGGCTTGTAACCTGATGAGATAAATTGGCTATTTATCTCTTTCTTTATAGCATTTATCTGCAATGCAACAAACTCAGGAATGTTATATTCCAAACATTGGTAAACTTGTCATTATCATGATAATAATCCTTTCTACTATAGGCACAAGACCTGAAATTTGTGGGGAGGGGTAAGCCGATCATTATCATGATAATAATAATGCTGTCTTCTATAGGCACAAGGCCTGAAATTTGGTGAGAGGGGAGTAGTCAATTACATTGACCCCAGTGTTTCACTGGTACTTAATTTATTGACCCCCAAAAGGATGAAATGCAAAATTGACCTGGGCAGAATTTTAGCTCAGAACTCAGATGAAATGCTGCTAAGCAATTTGCCCAGCATGCTAACGATTCTTCCAGCTTGCCACCTTAATGATGATAATAATAAGTTTATTAAATACAGGGGATCAGGTGCACTACAGCTCATAAGTAAAGGTTAAAAAAAAATAGAAAGCAAAAATATGATTTAGTTATTGTAATTTTACTATTAATACTGATACAGATGTACGTAGATTTGTGTTTCTTGTTGTAGTTTAATTTTAAAGTTAGTGTTTCATCCTGCCTATATTTGATTGAATACTACTATTGTACATAGGGTAAATGTGTTTGAAAGTTGTGTGTTTTGTTTTTTGGTATGTTTGTTCCCAAACAGCACTTATTTTAGTGCTGATGACACCACTGGATTGATTGGTACTGCCCAGGTGTTAAAACCATAATGCTATCTGTGGGGCAGCTGATGATGGAGGTATGTTGGATTGTTGGTATGGTTGTTTTTGTATGTGTGTAATAGTGTTATAACACATCCTTTTCATATAAGACAATTAAAGGAAGTCAGTAATGAAAGCTAGAAGTATGTGCAGAGAAAGAGGGGCAGAGACTGGAGGTTGTGAAGGTTTAATGAGTGTTGTGGAGTAATGAGGAGTTGGGAGATGTGATAGATGGATAGAGGAAGACGGAGATGAGATGTCCTTTACAAAACTCAACTGGCCCAATTTGGTTAACCATTCTATTCTATTTAATGCTAAATAGACTTGTGGGGGGGGGGGTAGTAGTGGATCTAGGTTGCTTTCAACAGTGAGGATTCATTTATTTGATCAACTGAATTACCAGCTCCTGAATTAACATGTAAGTGGCTAAGTACTCCACAGATAAGTGTACTCTTAACATAATTCCAAGACAGAATCAATATGACACAGTGTGTGTGTATTCATGTCCTGTCCATGATTTCCAGGTGCTTTAACACCCAGTGCCTTGAGGGAGTCATCTCCACCACATCAAATCACAGCCTACTGGCAAACAAGGCATGCACACAAAGCATCTAAGTATGTGTGATCGATAATGTTTATAATGAATGTGCATGATATACTTATATCTCTCTCTCTATCCATCTATATGTATATTAATAGTCGCTATCAACATTTTCCTTCTAAATGTTTATATGTACTCTACTAAAAGCCATTTAGTAATCAGTCCTTCAGTTTGATGATAAATTGTTTTTATGTATAGCCTAACATAAAAACAAATTTTAACACACACACACACACACACACACACACACACACACACACACACACACACACACACACACACACACACACACACACACACACACACACACACACATGCTGAGCTTGTGTGGTTAATAAGGTCACTTTGCAACTATGTGCCCTTGGGTTCACTCCCAGAGTGTAGCACCTTAGGCAAGTGACTTCTGCTATAGCTTCAGGTTGACCAACAGCTTGAGTGAATTTAGAGTGTGTGCGTGTTCCCCAATCACTTGACAACCAGTGCTGCTTTGTTTGCATTCCCATAATTTAAGTTTGACAAGAGACCTTATAGCATGGTACTGGGGTCGATTTGTTCAACCAAACCAGTGGTTTTTCAACTAGGGCTCATATGACTTTTAGGGGCCCATATAGGATTTTGTTATTAAAATATATCTGCAATAAATTAATTATACTTCTACAACACACAAAACATTTTAATAATTATTTTTATATATTGCCTAATAATATTTAATTACAAAAATATGATAGGGGCTTTTAGACATGGAATTAAAGTAAAACCGGAACCAAAGGTGAAAAATGGTTGAGAAACACTGGATTAAACTCTTCAAGGCAGTGCTACCACATGACCAAAGTCTATTGACTGAAATAAAAGATAAATGTGTGTGTGGTGATTTCACTTGTGCCGGTGCCATGTAAAACGCTCTGAGTACACTGTAAAGTTGTTGGCGTTAGGAAGGGTATCTAACCGTAGAAACCATGCCAAAGCAGACCTTGAAGGTTTGGTGCAGCAGTCTTTTGGCTCACCACCTCCTGTTGAACTCTTCGACCTGTGCCAGCATAACAAATTGATAGATAGATATAGATAGATCGATAGATAGACAGACTGATAGATAGATAGACAGATAGACAGACTGATAGATAGATAGATAGACAGACTGATAGATAGGTAGATAGACAGACAGACAGACTGAAAGATAGAAAGATAGACAGATAGACAGACTGGAAGAGAGATAGATAGACAGACAGACTGAAAGACAGATAGACAGACTGATAGATATATAGATAGATAATTTCAATGGCTGAAGACTAGCATCACGCTTGAAACTTGAAGTACTAAAGGAATTTGAATCAAACTGTTTGATCTGTTCATGTAACTCCCAATAAATGTGTTGAGTGCCCTTCTTTCGTTTGTCTGCTCACCCTTGTGTGTGTGTGTGTGTGTGTGTGTGTGTGTGTGTGTGTGTGTGCGTTAATTTCTCACATGTAATGTACAGGTACGCAGTTACATACATATACATACATAAACATAAGCAGCCAGATAGCAGAGGACGAAACAGTGCAGTCTTCTTGTCACATGATCAATTGTGTATTAATCTTTAGTTGTGATTTTTTATTTTTATCTTTACTTCTTCTGTCGTTCATACAAACAATACTTCGTGCACTCTTGTTCTCTATACAAAATACATACACACTCGCGTGTTGATTTTAACAAATACGTATTTACGTATTCACATAAGCTTCTTTCTTGCTAACGGATATTCCTACAGATAAACGTACGTTTGCTGTAACAGTTTCATACCCGCCTTTACACACACGTACATAACACATACAGACTGACATATACGGGCATATTCACATAATTATACATACACTCTAGTTGATGCAGTCTGTGTGTATCGATTTTTCTTGCTTCGAAGACGTTTCTTCGCTTTCGTCGCTTTAATCACTCGCACACACATGCACACACCTACATCACCATGCCTATTATATCTCGTTTTTTTTTCTTCCCCCTCTTACTTGCTTCTCTTGCAGGTCAGCACCGCCGCCGCCAGAAGTACAATCATCGTCGTCACCTATTATCGAAACCACTACCATCATCATCATCATCGTTATTACCACAATCATCTTCACCCCCCCCCCATCATTATCATCATCATCATAATCATAATTTATTACCGCAACAATCGTTACCATCATCATCATCATCATGAATTCAGTCTCAATCATTTGTCTTTAACCTCCATTATTTCTTTTTTCATTCCATCTCTGATAACCACAATAAGTAATGCGGCGAATTTTATCGCCATTCTCACCCATCAGTCAACGCTACTGCTAACGCACATACACACACACACACTCACTCACTCACTCACCAATCACCATCAATCATCACATCATTACCAATACCAGTATCCTCATAACTACTACTACTACCTCCCCCACTGTTACTACTATTACCACTACTACTAGTAGAAGTACTAATACTACCACCACCACCACCACTACTACTACTACTACTACTATATAGCCACCTGATCATCATCATCATCATCATCATCGCTAATGCAGTTTATCATTATGACTTGCCAGCTCGTAAGATTTTCCTTCTCCTTTTCCGTCTGCCCCCCCCTCTCATGTCATTATCACAATCATCATCATCACCATCATCGTCATCATTATCACCATCATCGTCGTCATCATCATCAACCACAGCAATAGTACTGTTACTATCAATCCGGTTGAAACCACCACCATCATCATCATCATCATCTTCGTTTATCAATAGTATCAATCATCGTTATTGCTATTGCTATGACTACGACCATCTAACGTCACTGCCACTACTACTACTACTACAACACACCACCACCGCCACAAACACCACTACTGTCACCACTACCACTAATACAGCAATACCATGACAACACTCTACTACTACCACTACTACTACTACTACTACTACTACTACTAACACCACAACATCACTACAACTTCAGTACTTCTATCACCACCAGCACCAATACCAATTATCACTACGGCAACCACTACAACCACGGCTACTACTGCCAGAGCAGCTATAACTACTACCACCACTGCCATAACTAACAATGCTTCTACTACTACAACACAACTACCACCGTATCACTACCATCACTACTACTACTTCTGCTGCTACTACTACTACTGCTATTATTACAACCACCACTACCATTGCTGCATTGCTGCTACACTACCACCACCACCACCTCCGCCATCACTACCAGGACCACTGTTACTATTGCCAGAACTTTCACTAACATCAAAATGTCACAAGGACAATCACTAGTACAACCACACAACTACAACACTACTACCACCACAGCCATAGCTGTTATCACTACCACTAAGAATACTGTCTCAGCTACTACAAACTCTCCACTATACCACCACTGCTGCCATAACCACCACCACTGCTACCATAACCTCAATCACCATAACCATCACCACCATACTACCACCATAACCTCCACCACAACCTCCACCACCACCTAAATAACCACTGCCACAGCCTATACCACCACTGCCATAGCCTCTACCACCACACTACCACCATAACCTCAACCACAATCTCCGCCATTGCCACCATAACTATTACCACCACACTACACCATAATCTCCACCACCACCTCAATAACTGCAACCTTCACCACCACAACCTCCACCACCACCAACAAATTCTCTCTGATCCATGAGAGCAGAGAAAAGTGAATGTTAAAACAATGATGATAGAAAAACAATGGACAGTCTATTCTTTCTTCTCATCTATAGACACAAAAGAAACGGTCAAGGATGCATGAATCGGACATCTCTTCAAAACAAGAGACTGACCATTCTTATATCAATTTGAGGAAATCTATGATTACAGAGCAATTATAGGAGTAAAAATTATTCAAACTTTTCTCAAGAGGGAGAAAATACCTTTCTAATATTATTCTACCTGAAGGCACCGAGCTGGTAGAAACGTTAGCACGCCGAGCGAAATACTTAGCAGTATTTCGTCTGCCGTTACACTTTGAGTTCAAATTCCGCCGAGGTCGACTTTACCTTTCATTCTTTCGGGGTCAATAAATTAAGTACCAGTTACACACTGGGGTCGATGTAATCGACTTAATTCCTTTGTTTGTCCTTGTTTGTCCTTGTTTGTCCCCTCTATGTTTAGCCCCTTGTGGGCAATAAAGAAATAAGAAACATTAGCACGCCGGGCAAAATGCTTAGCAGTATTTTGTCTGTCTTCACGTTCTGAATTCAAATTCCACCGAGGTCGACTTTGCGTTTCTTCATTTCGGGGTCATGAGCATTAGTGCCATGGAAAAAGCACCCAGCACACTCCTTTGTAAAGTGATTGACATCAAGAAAGGAAACCTATCATAGAAATCATTCCAAAACTGAAATACTGAATCAAGACCTGGTCTACTGATTTGCTTGGTCTTGTCGAACCATACAATCCATACCTTCATGGAAAGTGAATGTGAAATTTTGATAGTGACCAGTGTTGAGAACAATGTTGTACATAAAAAATGGGTAAAGACCTACTTCGGTCATGAATGACCATGGGATTGCACCTAAACAGTTTCCTTCCGAGGCACAAGTCCAGACAAAGTTGTTTATGGAAAAGCAGTAGTCGCCCATGCATACCAGCTTCTCCTTTCCACACCACTGATGTTATCCGAGGGAAAGGTAAAGGCTGATACACCTTGGCACCAGTGATGTTACAACTCGTTTCTACAGGTGTGTGAACTGGAGTAAAGTGAAATAAAGTGTCTTGCTCAAGAACACAACACATTAGCCCAGTTTGGGAATCGAACTCACTACATCATGATTGTGAGCCCAATGCTCTAACCACTAAGCCATGCACCTTCACTGTTGTACATACAAACATGCATTATCATTATTTAATATCCATCTTCCATGTTGGACAATTTGACAGGCTCCAGTGGGCCCAAGGACTGCGTCATTTTCCACTGTCTACTTTAGCATAGTTTCCATGGCTGGAGGCCCTTCCTAATGTCAACCACTTTACAGCATGAACGGGGTGCATTTTTCACAGCACCAGCACAAGTGAGATCGCCATGCAACTTGTAAGACTACAAACCCCAGAGAGGTAGCTTTATGGTGAGAGATAATGTGTTAAAGCATGAGAGGGGAACAGAACAGGTATCTTGCTGTTAAAGGGATATGTAGCTACTCACCTTTTGAAAAGAAAGGGGTTTGGAGTGGAACAGGGGGAGACAAATAGTGGTGATGAGGTATCTGTGTGCATCCAGAGGTATGAGGTGAGTAGAAATAAAGGGGAGACAAAGAACCAAGAGTTGGGATATATAGAGGTTTGCAATAGCATTTGAGAGATGGTGAGCAGAAGATTTTGAGAGCACTATTAACATTTGATACACTTATTTATTTATGTTTTGCTCACATTAATTATGAATGTAGTTTCGGT
The DNA here is from genome assembly GCF_001194135.2 of Octopus bimaculoides. Classification (NCBI taxonomy): domain Eukaryota; kingdom Metazoa; phylum Mollusca; class Cephalopoda; order Octopoda; family Octopodidae; genus Octopus; species Octopus bimaculoides. The sequence continues at coordinate 71,809,992 of NC_068989.1, read as the reverse complement.
ATATCCATTTTAAAAATATTGAGACAATCCCATTGGAGCTGCTTTATAGCATCATGTCAGCATCAGCATTTTACAGCAGTTCAGTATTAATTTCATGTTTTGCAAAAACACTTGTTCTTGAATAATTACACTTTCTAGGAAAACTCTGTTTATTATTTGCACTTGACAAACAGCTTCAAAATAATTTCGCTTTTACAGTAGCTGGTTAAGGAGAATGACGATAAGTGCTGACAACTGTTTTTATGGCTCATTTTCTGAGTTAGAGCCAATTGCTGTATTCAGTATTTTAATGTGCTATAACAAATTTGAATCATATAAGTTCAATTAGTGTGAAGCTTTTAAATAGGATTAATTATTTGTACTAATTGAGCTTTGGTAATTGGCTTTACATGGTAAGTGTGTGTGTGTGTGTGTGTGTGTGTGTGTGTGTGTGTGTGTGTGTGTGTGTGTGTGTGTGTGTGTGTGTGTGTGTGTGTGTACATATACAGGATATGGCAGAAAGACTGCCCTGATTTCAAAGGTTAATAAAAAAAAAAAACATGAAGATACAAGAAAAAACAATGCTCTCCACTCCAGGCCATGATGGGTACTACCTGAAACAGAAACAAAAATGGCATTTAATGAACTTCATAGAAATACAAAGTTTTCTTATGCATCTTCATGGGTTTTTTTTTTTTTATTAACTTTTGAAATTGAGGCAACCTTTCTGCTGCACACTGTATATTGTGCTGGTTGAGTTAGCCTCTTGCTGCTCTGAGTTTCACCTGTAGGCACACAGAATATTGAGGGCAAGTTGAGTCACAAATTACCTGAAGATCCAGTGGGTTTACAGATGAAACTCAGAGCTGCAAGAGGCTGACTCAACCAAAATAATATATCATTAATCTCTACCCATGGTATTGAATATTCTTTTGTCCAACAGTTAATACTAAATACACATGTAAATATATTTACACACATATATATATATATATGCACATGAGAAAGGCTTCCAGAATGCCTTCATATCTTAGTGTCTTATTGCTGATGCTAATTGAAAAACTTAAATGCCAAGTCATTTAATCTCTCATAATCTCTCTCACATGTTTTTTGTTTCGTTTTTTGTCTATCTTTCGTGCTATATCTCTTTCTATTTTTCTATTTCTGAACTTCCTCCCTGTATCATTCTGTGTGTGTGTGTGTGTGTGTAAAGGCAAATGAGTGAAAGGCTGAGGGTTGTCTGGTCGTGAATATTTGTAAAGGATATGTGTGTCTGTCCATGGTGAGGAATAAGATGCTAAGAAAATTAGTTATTTTGATTTGCTTGTAGGTTTGTTGTTTAGCCCAAGATTACCCTAATAAAATAGACCTGTATTCAAAAGCATTCTAACTAGAGCCATTCTATCCCACAAAAAGCACATGTACTGGTGTCATGCAAAAATCACCAATGCTGGTGTCATTTGTAAAGCATCTGTGCTTCTGCCATGTGAAAAGAGCTCTTGCTGGTGTCACGCGGAAAAACACCCATGGTGGTGCCACACCAAAATGCACACATGTTGATGTCACATGAAAAAGTGTCCATGCTGGTACCATACAGAAAAGCGCCTGTGCTGGTGTCACACAGAAAAGTACCCATGTTGGTACCATGGAAAAGCAGCCAGTACACTCTGTAAAGTGGTTGCCATTAGGAAGGACATCCAACTATAGAAATCATGCCAAAACAGACAACTGAAGCCTGGTGCAGCTCTCTGGCTTACCAGCTCCTATCAAACCATCTAAGCCATGCTAGCATGGAAAATGGACATTAAATGATGATGATAATGATGATGATGAGTACATATGTGGGACAATATTAACCACTGCCTTGTGTCCTTTCTTTTATTTAAGATAATGATGTGTGGTTTGAGGGAGATTTGGCTGCTATTTCTAGCAGATTGAGTGAAAACAAAGAGGGTTTCTCTCCTCCTTCCCCCCCCCCACCGGCTTACATTTTATCCTTGCTGATAATAATGGCTGTTGTAATGGCAGCAGTGGTGTGGTGGTGGTGGTGGTGCTGGTAAGTTTAGTGGCTCTGGTAGTAGTGCTGGAGGTGGTTCTTGATGTAGTAGATGAGTGGGTGTCTGATTGTGGTAGCCCTTACATTACATGACAGTGATGGTGGTGGTGGTGATGATGCAATTTGTGTTAATGAAAGCAATGAAGTTAATTGTAGTAATGACAATGGCATCAATAACGGTGATGATGACGTTGGCAGTGATGCTGACGACATTCTTCTTGCGTATTTGATATCAGTGATTCTGATATTGGTTATGATGAAGCTAGTGATGTTGTTGACTATGATATTGGCTATGATGGTAATTGTGATGACAGTGGCTATATGATGTTGGTTATGATGATGCTACTGATGACAGTGACAACGATATTAAATTCAAAATGATATTGAAGTGATATTATAGTTATGATATCGCAGTGATGTTGAAGTGAAGTTGTGATATCGAAGTGATGTTGAAGTGAAGTTATGATATCGAAGTGATGTTGAAGGGAAGTTATGATATCGAAGTGATGTTGAAGTGAAGTTGTGATATCGAAGTGATGTTGAAGTGAAGTTGTGATATCGAAGTGATGTTGAAGATGATGATGGCTGTAGTGACCATGATGATGGTGATGATGATTGCAGATGTTGCAATGGTAGTGATGACATTGATGATAACCATTATGATATTTGAGACGGTGATGATGAGGGTTGTGGTAATTATGATGATGATGATGATTGCGTTGATGCTGGCGGTGATTGTAGGAAATGTGGTCATGAGGATAATGATGCTGATGTTATTAACAAGGTTGGTAGTGATTATAGTGATGATGATAGTGGTGGTGGTGACCGTTTGTCTTTATTGTGGTGGTGGTGGTGGTGATGATAGTGATGATGATGGTGGTGTTGAGGGTGATAATGATATTGATTAGGATCAGTTATCAATATGAGGGTGATATTGATATGATAACGATATGGATATTGGCTTTGTGATATTGATGATGATCGGTGGTGGTGGTGGTGGCAGCAGTCTTGATACTATTGGAACGTTTGATGATACATACATGCACATGTACACATGCATACATACATATAAATATTTGCATACACACACATGCACACTTACAGAGATGTATACACACACCCATATATATATACATATGTACATTCATAATCTGGGCCCTCTATATGTTTTATGAAGCCCTAGATTTCCATCCAGAAATTCCTCTTCAAGGCACAGGCCATATAGTATATTTTCATAGAAAACCTGTCATTGCTCCTGCTGTATGTCTTCCTTCTGTATGTCACTGATATTGTTCAAAGGGAACACAATGATTGATGCAGCTTGTTGCCAGGATTGTTGCAGTTGTTGCCTGTTCAGGTTGCATAGAACCACAAAATGATATCAATACTGCATGACATCCTATCCAGTCCTGCATCAATGCTACCATTTCAACATCCTGGATTGATACTATGTTTTGTTGACCCTGAAAGATAAAAATTACCATTGATCTTGCTGAGCGGAGAGACAGGACAAAACAAATAGTGCAAAGCCTTAACAACCTTAAACCATTCACTACCTTGGTGATGGTATCAGAGGTAGGATATCACGGCTTTGATGATGGTGGTGTTTATGCTAGTGGGAGTGGTGGTGGTGGTGGTGGTGGTGGTAATAGGATGATGATAGCTGAAGGTTATTGAGTTGACAAATGACTTGCCAGTAAGTATAGTGAGAATTGGAGACAAGGTAGGCGCAGGAGTGGCTGTGTGGTAAGTAGCTTTCTTACCAACCACATGGTTCCAGGTTCAGTCCCACTGTGTGGCACCTTGGGCAAGTGTCTTCTACTATAGTCTCGGGCTGACCAAAGCCTTGTGAGTGGATTTGGTAGACAGAAACTGAAAGAAGCCCGTCATATATAAATATATATATATATATATATATATATGTATGTATATGTTTGTGTGTCTGTGTTTGTACTCTCACCCTCGCTTGACAACCGATGTTGGTGTGTTTACGTCCTTATAACTTAGTGATTCGGCAAAAGAGACTGATAGTATAAGTTTTGGGGTTGATTTATTCAACTGAAGGCGGTCCTCCAGCATGGCCACAGTTAAATGACTGAAACAAATAAAAATAAAAAGAATAGAAAAGGTACAGATATAGTAGTAGTAGTAGTAGTAGTAGTAGTAGTAATAGTGGTGGTGGTGAGTGATCAGTAGATCAGGTGATAGCAGTAGTAGGTGGTGTGGTAAGGGGAATGATCATGATGATGGAAGTGACAGGGCAAATAGCTACCAGCAATGGTTTCTGTCTTTTAACATCCTACATGTTAACCCTAGATCAGTGGTTCCCAAACTTTTTTGGGCTGCCACCCCACTTGGCACCCAGGCCACATTCCTAGCGCTTTCCCACCACAGATATGGACCATTTTCTGCAGTGAATTCAAAACAACTGTATTTCACAAATAAAACATAATCCTAACTTAACCTCTTTTACTATTTTACTTGTTTCAGTCTTTTGACTGTGGCCATACTGGAGCACCGCCTTTAGTCGAGCAAATCGACCCCAGGACTTATTCTTTGTAAGCCTAGTACTTATTCTATCGGTCTCTTTTGCCGAACCGCTAAGTTACGGGGACGTAAACACACCACCATCGGATGACAAGCAATGTTGGGAGGACACAAACACACACACACACACACACACACACACATATATATGTGGGACTGAACCCGGAACCATGTGGTTGGTAAGCAAGCTACTTACCACACAACCACTCCTGTGCCTATTAATATTTTTTTTATATCACCCCATTTTGACCACCCCATTATCATCCTACTTTTCTTCAATGCTCCCTGGATCTTTCCACCGCCCCCGGACGTGAGGGGGGCGGCAATACTGCCCACTTTGGAAACCACTGCCCTAGATTGAGAATACCTAGTGATCAAAAGCATTCCAATCGTGACCATCCTGCCTGTTTTCTCTCCTCATTACAGTCAAGGAGCCCCACAACATGTTATCAAAAGTTATCCTATTCTAAGATAGTGTCGGGGTTGGGGAGGTGTGAATGTATCTTGAGGGAGATTTTTGCTGTCGTTTCTAGCAGTTCGACTGACCACTTTGAGATAAGGCTCCTTCGACAGACTGGTGGTGGTGTCAGGAATAGTATTGTTTGGTGTTTGATGAGGGAAGGAATAGTATATCAGCTGATTAGGCAGTGGTGAGTGGTGGTGGTAGTAGTCGTTGTTGTAGCATTTGATGCAGTGAAGGGGGAGGGGTCAGCTTATAGCTGTGGTAGCGGTGTTGGTGGTGGAAGTATTTGTAATGCTAGTGAGAGAATGGTGGTGGTGGTGGTGGTGGTGGTAGGGGTTTTGGTAATTGCATTTTGAAGAGAAATGGTCCAACAGCTAAAGGCAACAGGGTCGGGGATGGGAGAAATAGTGGTGGTGGTGGTGGAGGTAGTTTCGTTGTATTAAGCCAGTCCCATGTCAGTTCTAATAAAGCAGGCTTATAATCAAAGTGTACCAGCCATGACCATCCAATCTCATTTTCAGCCGCTATAATACCTCAGACTCTTATCTGATAATGTGTCCTTCCTCTTTCATGTATATTTTGTTTTGTTTTGTTTTTTTTTTGTTTATTTTTAAACAGAGATTTGGTTATTTCTAGCTGGTCTACTAATACTGTAGCGTTCATGAGGTTGTGGGAAGTGGAGTAAGACCAGATCAGCTGATGCAGAAGAGATGATGATGGGAGTGATTGAGAATGGCAATGGGAAAGCAATAGTGGTGGTGGTGGCAGTGGAGATGATGCATCAGCCACCTCCTGTACCCAATCACTAAGAATGTAGAAGCCTATATACTGTTTCACGTCTGCAAAATAAATATCATTGATGTATATGCCATTGTATATCATCACAACCATAACATGGTATTTCCAGGAGAACTGAATCTGTTGGTTTATTTACACGCGTGCACGCACACGCACACTTTGATGAACTAAAATCACACTGCCTGTGTTTGTGTGTGCGTTATTGTGTGCGTGGCAGTGTCTCATCATCATCATCCTCATTTAACGTCCGCTTTCCATGCTAGCATGGGTCACAGAGAGGGATGTGACTGTGGTTAAAAAGTTCACTTCCCAACCACTTTCCAGAGCTGTTGTTCGATAGACTAGAAGGTTATTATCTCCCTTGGAAAACATGTGTGGAAATGTTGGTGACAGGAAGAGTTGTCCAGCCATAGAAAAAAAATTCTGGAAAAATATACATTAAAATGATGATGATCATGATGATCCCAATCATAACTGAAATGCCTTTGATTGTAGGTCTGCTCAGAGCTAACTTGTTAAGGAGTGACTGTGTGGTAAGTAGCTTGCTTACCAACCACATGGCTGGGTTCAGTCTCACTGCGTGGCACCTTGGGCAAGTGTCATCTACTATAGCCTCGGGCCGACCAAAGCCTTGTGAGTGGATTTAGTAGACAGAAACTGAAAGAAGCCCATCATATATATGTATATATATATATATGTGTGTGTGTGTGTGTTTGTGTGTCTGTGTTTGTCCCCTAGCATTGCTTGACAACCGATGCTGATGTGTTTATGTTCCCGTCACTTAGCGGTTTGGCAAAAGAGACCAATAGAATAAGTACTAGGCTTACAAAGAGTAAGTCCCGGGGTCAATTTGCTCGACTAAAGGCGGTGCTCCAGCATGGTCACAGTCAAATGACTGAAACAAGTAAAAGAGTAAAAAGAGAGAAAGAGGGAAGACAAATGTTTTTAGGTCAGGAGAGCATATAATTGTTTGAATCAAATCTAGTGTCATGATTAGTATTTATTTAATCACCATTGGCAAGATTTGAACCCAGATCACAGAAGGATGAAAGAAATTTGTTCAGGTTGCATTGAACCACAAAACAATACCAATACTGCAAGACATCTTATTGAATGCTGTATCACTTCTACCAGATCACCATTCTGGTTCAATACTGTTTTGTTGACTTTGAAGGGATAAAAATTACCATTGATCATGCCTGGATTTAAACTCAAGAGTGTAGAGAACCAGATGGGACACAATAAATCCTTAATGTTTGTTTTACTTGCTCTATTAACCCTCTCAGACCTGGCCCTCTGTGTCTAACTTTATACTCTGCCTGGGCTCCCAAGCAATAAAGTAAATAGTTGGATATGGGCACAGGAGTGGCTGTATAGTAAGTAGCTTGCTTATCAACCACATAATTCCAGGTTCAGTCCCACTGTGTGGCACCTTGGGCAAATGTCTTCTACTATAGCTTCAGGCCAACCAAAGCCTTGTGAGTGGATTTGGTAGACAGAAACTTAAAGAAGCCCGTCATATATGTATACATTACAAATGGTGAGTCAAATACCCTAACCACGAGGCCACATACCTTCACTATTCACACACACACATTCAAGCCGTTGACTTTTTAAAGCCCAGATCAGCCCTTATTAAGCAGACCCTTTATCAAAGACATTTCAGATATAACCAACCTGACATGGCTTTCCTTCTCTTTTAAGATTGTGGAGTAAGAAGCAATAAAGATTTGACTGTTGTCTTTGCCAAATCAAGCACTAGGCAGAAATTCATTCATTGGTTTCAAATACTTCTTGAATATGGTCCTTATATTTTAATCCCACCTCTCAACACTACTCTTAACATGTCTATGACCCTTCCGTTTTTAATGCTTCTTGAAATATGACCCTATCTTTTCTGTGGCTCTTGAAAAAAAATGTAATGAGGTAAATGATGCATTTGTATATATTTTTCTCTTCATTATTTTAATTATTAAATGACTTATAGAGTTTCATAGTATGTATTCTGTCTGTCTGTTTCTCTCTCTCTCTCATTCTAATATATATCTTTTTTATATACATTTTCAGGAGCTTGCAACTTATGAAAAGATGGGTGACCGAGTTCAAATTACTCCTGAAGGTATTTAATATGACTACTTTTACTTTTCATTTTTGTTTTTAATTTTCTCTATTAAGAATGACTTTATATGTCTTTGTTTTGATTCTTGCTGTTCTGCATGCATGTATCAGGTCATCCCATAAGTTCTGTCCAAATTTTGAATAAAGAAAACAATTGATCAAATATTATGTTTAATTGAAATTTAATCATCAATGTACTTTCCCTGATTATCTATGACTTCCTTCTATTTACAAGCTTTTTAATCCCATCAATGTAAAATTCTTTTGGTTTCAAAGTGAAGAACTCTGAAATATCAGTTTCGACCTCCTCCTGGCTTGCGAAAGTTATGTCCCCCAAATGATTCCGTAAACTATGAAACAAATGGTAGTCTGAAGGAGCAAGGTCGGAAGAATAAGGTGGATGAGGAATTTTTTCCCAACCAAGCTCTTCGATCTTCTTTGTGATCTTTGCAGTGTGGGGTCACGCATTGTCCTGATGAAGCATCACTTCTTTTCAATACACAAAAGCGGGTCTTTTTTTCTTCAAAGCTTGGTTCAAACGCTCTAATTGCTAACAGTAGACTTGAGCATTGATTGTTGCATTAGGTGGTAACAATTCAAAGTGAATTACTCCTTTGTAATCCCACCAGATAGAGAGAAGAACCTTTTTCCTATGAAGTTCACTTCTTGGTAGTGGTTGAGCTTTTTCCCTTTTACCAAGCCACTGGTTACGACATTTAACATTTCAATAGAAGATCCATTTTTCGTCACAAGTCTATCCAAAAAAGGTGAAATGTGTTTGTGAGAATGGAGAGAAGAGCAGATGTCAACTCAGGATTTGCAGTTGCTTTAGAACAATTCATGAGGCACCCATTTTCCAAGTTTAGGAACCTTTCCAAGATGTTGAATATGACGATGAACAGTTGTATGGTTTGAACTGAGCTTTATTGTCAATTCTTCAACTGATAATGCAGGATTGTCTTCAAGTAATGCCTCAAGGAGCTTATCATCAAACTCAAGGCTGAAGACTCCACTTCTGAATTTTGAAAACCATCTTCTGCAAGTTCTTTCATTCAAGCATTCTTTCCCATAAACTGAGTGTACCTTTCAACTTGCTTCGGCTGCAGAGTTTCCTTTTTTGTACTCATAAAGCATTATGTGTCTCAGATGCTCTTTAGATACTTCCATGTTAGAAAGGGTTTTAATCAAAGAAATTTTAATTCTATTATTCTGTAAAATAATATTTAATTAGTTTAAATGTACACAAATGCATAAAAATAATTCTTGATTCCATTAGACATTCTAAAATACTATTAAATTTCATTCAATTTTAAAAAAGGTAAAATCGGACAGAACTTATGGGATGACCTGATAGTAATTTATTATCAGTTCAGCAGACATCAACAGACATCGGCCAAATAACTTGTTTGCCAAATTCTATAAACAAGATCCTTCACTCTTGCTTAGATTCATTGATCTTAACGTAGCTTTGACAGAAGAGACACAACCAGGTCAAAACACCACAAGGTCTTAAAATCCCTTTATATCAACCAATTGGGTGTGTTATGAATACACATCATCTGAAGAGACAAGGTGTTCTCTGAAGACAACAGTAATTAGTATATCCATGTTCAAACCTTCCAGAACATATTAGTTTCAAATTTTGGCACAAGGCCAGCAATTTTAGGGGGTTGGGTAAATTGATTACATTGACCCAAGTGCTCAACTGGTACTTGTTTTATTGATCCTGAAAGAATGAAAAGTAAAGTTGACACTGGTGGAGTTTGAACTCAGAGTGTAAAGATGGGTGAAATACCACTAAGCATTTTGCCCAATGTGCTAACAATTCTGTCAGCTTGCCACCTCCGTCTGCCAGAACATATTAAGAATGAATGTGTGTGGCATTATCTATTTATATTCGTTTTATCTTACACCATGATTCAGAACAGAAATAACCACTCGTTTCTAATTTAGGCAATCGTTAACATTCACCAGTTTTTAACTCTTCGTTTGACCTTCTCACCATGCTGGAGTACTATCATGTTGGGTTAGTCAAATAAATCCGTCCCAAAAGCCAGCTTAATAATGACAGTTATTTTTACCAAATTCTTCATTATTTTAAAAATTAATTGAAACAAACATGGTGTGTTTCATCAGAAATATGGTAATAAAAGCAATAAAAACATTAAACCCATTTTATTTTTATTAAACATAATAATTTGCGTACTTCACCTTGTTCAAGGTGTACAAATACCTTTTGTTATAAAGAACACTGATCCAATGTAAGCAAACCATATACAAGATGGTAGAGTGTGATTTGAGGAACATTTGGCTACTATTTCTAACGAGTCAGTTGACCACATAGTAGCTCCTGAAATTGGGCAATGATCCTCTATTTTTTTGTTTCTTTCCATTGGCACAGTGTGACTGTGTGGTAAGAAGTACACTTCCTAACCACATGGTTCCAGGTTCAATTCCACTGTGTGGCTGATGCCTTGAGCAAGTGTCTTCTATTCTGGTTCTGGGCTGACCAAAACTTGTGAGTGGATATGGTAGACAGAAACTGAATAAAACCCATCATGCATATATGTATGTATGCATGTGTGTGTGTCTTTGTGTTTGTACCCCCTCCCACCACCACCACCACCACTTGACAACAAGTGTTGGTTTGTTTGCATTCTACAACTCAGTGGCTTAACAATAAGATACTGTTACAAATATATACCAGGCTTTTAAAAATAAAAAAAAGACCTGAGGTTTATTTTTTTCTACTAAACCCTTCAAGGCATTGCCCCAGCATGGCCACATTCCAATTACTGAAGCAAATGAAAGATAGATGAATTTCCATCTGCGAGTAACAGATTAGCAGAAATAATATTAACAAAAGCAAGATTGATGAAGATGTCTTTTGTTAAAATCCTTATTTAATATTGAATTCTTTGATATTTTTATTTATTTATTGTCTCGTTTATATGACTCTAATCTTGTTCATTCTTGTGTGAACGACCTTTTAAGGTTTAGGGGATTGACATTTTGGTCTTCCTTGCTTCACTAGACAACGGCATTCTTAGTTGAATATTAAATGCTAGTTTCTGTGTCAACAAATGTCATTAGCATGCATGTTCTAACAAGTTTGGTGACACTGTTAGAAAAAGACAAAAAATAAAACACACACACACACACACACACACACACACACACTCACACACAAACACATTTCAGATTGTTTTGTTTGTGCCCTAGCAGACAGTTAATACAAGGGAGATAATCATTTCTTCATGATATTTGGTGGGATTTTAATTTTAAATAAAAGAATAAGGAAAAAAAAATGGTTCATAAATAAGTTGCCGAAAAGTATAGATTCCATCAATGATAAATTGGTTAAGGTGTTAAACTAAAGTGCTAAGTGTTCCTAGTTTGTGATATCATCTGCTTTGGTGAAGCAGATTTTCTATGTCTGGAAGCCCCTCTTGTTGCCAACCTTTTCTTTGTTCCAAACAGTGTAATACGTCCTCATGGCCTGACATGCTTTCATGGTAAACTAGAAAAAAAGTAGCTTGGGTGCTACTTAGCATGCAGTCTATCACAGTATCCTACTTTAGCATGCAGTCTACTGCAGTATCCTACTTTAGCATGCAGTCTACTGCAGTATCCTATTTTAGCATGCAGTCTACTGCAGTATCCTGTCTACGCTGTGAAATTACTTTTAGCGTGCAGTCTACCTTTTCTTACCCTTTTACACTTTAGCGTGCGATCTACCTCCACTATAAGAACTTTATACAAGAGGATGATAAAAACAAATTGAATAATGTTGAATAATGATTTATTAATATCTCACACTTAAATCTTAATTAATGATACACACTTTGTACATCATTTAGGAATGCCACAAATAAATCTGTTGCATCTTTTCTCAAAACTTTCCAGCAAAAGTGATCAAGGTGTGACTGGAAAAGCTCACTACTAGCGCCTCTCATTTTCTTGAAAATAGTTGTTTTGGAATCCAACCTTGATCTCTCAATAGCCTCTGTAAAATTATACATCTATAGAAATCCTTTAACAGCATTGTAATGGTTAAAGTAATTTCACATTGTAGACAGGATACTGCTGTAGACCACACGCTAAAGTAGCACCCAATGCTTGTGTGGTGGTGACCCTTGTTTTATAACTATTGTGCTGTGTCAAGAGAAGGAGACAAACACACACTCACAAACACAATGCACAAACACATACCCACACATGCACATAAACACTGTGAAAATGTGAATCCATGATTAAGTTGTTAGTATAGATTCTGTTAATGATAAATTAGCTAAGATATTGAACTATGACGCTAAGTGTTCACAGTTTGTTTGCTGTCACCAGCACTGTTACATTCTGTCCATAGACAGAACACAGTTATTACTGTATCAGTCCACCTACATGTCAGTCAGAGCCATCATTAAGAAAGAACTGCTTTATCTGATAGGCTTGGCAAAAGCTGTGCTTTATCAACCCTTGAGTATTCAGATTACCCTGTCAAATGTAATGCTTATTTATCCATGTTGTTTTGAATTTATCATGAATTATCATTATCTCATTTCTTTGAAATTTTGATGATAATTGTTTATTTTTAGAAAGATGTTTTTGGATAGATGTGAAAAGCTGAATCTGGCTTGTTTGAACATAAAGCAGTATATTTGGAGTAGATACGGCTGACTTAAATACTAATGACTTAATCCTTTAACCTTTTTGCTATTAACCCACCAGAAACCACCTCTGGTTCTGTCTCACAGTGATCTGAATTAAAAGCCTTCCATTAAAAAATCTTGTTAATTTACACACAAAAGGCCAACATAATGGTAAAGTTATTTTACTAGACTCTAGATCTAGTCTGATGATTAGTAATGTGAAATTTGAATAAATAGATATGAGGTGCCAGCTGTAATGACTGCATACATACATGCACATATATATATATATATGCATGTGGAGAGTCATGGCTTAGTGGTTAGGGTTTGGACTTATAGTTTCAGTTCCTTAGCCGAGTGCACGTTGTGTTTTTGAACTTCAGTGGTTAAGCAGCAGTTCACTTTGTAACCAGATGGCTCTTTGTAGGGAATCACACTGCCTAGTACCTTTGGCAAGTGTCTGCTAATAGTCACTTGTTGACCAATATCTTGAGTGGAACTTGGTAGACGGAAACTGTGCATGCATGTGCATCTCTGTGTTCGTGTTTGTTTACACTAGAATAAAAACTAGTCTTGTGCTTTTTTCCTGGGCCTCATAACATTAGCTGTTCGATCAAACATCTGAAATAAGTATCTTGGAGTAATTAATATATTCGACTAAAACCCTGTTGGAGATTGATATAATTAACTCCACCATCTCCCCTTGAAATTCAAGACCTGCCGATGATGGAAATTTTTATATTTACAGATCTGCATGACAGAAATAATTACTCTTATGTGTCTAAATTTGGTGGTTTACCCTATTTTTTCCCCTTCCCCCACCTAACTGCCATGCTACATTGTCAACAAACTTCATATAAAGTAAACAAGAGAACCAGAAGACTTTTTTTAGTTCCAGATCTTAACATTTTTTTTATTTTTTATGTTTCTTTAATTGTATGATTCTGACCCAGTTAATGGTTTGCAGTAAGGAATGTATAATAGCGACATATAGTCTCGTAAATAAACATAGGACAGAAATAAACAAGCAGGCATTTCTTTCTCTCTCTC
>NC_068989.1:71792833-71795192 GCF_001194135.2 Octopus bimaculoides | reverse complement strand
TATATATATATATATATATATATTAGTTAGAGGGACAGATAAATTGAATGATTGTTAGGTCACACACAAGTAAATATGTATTGAAAAAATAAGATGAAACAGCTTAGAGGACTTTATCATGGAAAAAACAGAAGCTCCGTATTTTTTTTTACAAATTGCCGACCTTATGCCAATAATAGAAAATATTATGACTATTATTAAGGTGATGAGCTGGCAGAAACATTAGCACACTGGACAAAATGCTTAGTATTTCCTCTGGTGTTATATGGCACCACGTAAAAGCACCCATGCGATGCCACGTAAAACCACCCATGCAGCCCCATGTAAAAGCACCTGTGTGGTCCCATATAAAAGCTCCCAGTACACTCTGTAAAGTGGTTGGCATTAGGAAGGGCATCTAGCCATAGAAATCATGCCAAATCAGACTGGAGTCTGGTGCAGCTCCCCAGCTTGCTGGCTCTGGTGAAACCACCTGACCCCTGCCAGCATGGACAATGGATGTTGAATGATGATGGTGATGTTACATCCTGAGTTCAAATTCTGTTGGGGTCTACTTTGCCTTTCATGCTTTTGGGGTTGATAAAATAAGTGCCAGTTGGGCACTGGGGTCGATTTAATCTCTTAAAACTGCTGACTTCGTGCCAAAAATTTGAAACCAAAGGAAACAAACTGACAGAATCATTAGGACACTAGACCAAATGATTAGTGGCATATCATTTGTCTTTATGTTCTGAGTACAAAGTTGAGATCAACTTTGCCTTTCATTGTGTTGGGGTTGATAAAAGAAGTACCAGTTGAGTAGTGGGGTTGGTGTAATCAACTAGCCCCTGAAAAATACTAGGCCTCGTACTTACAACAGAAAGAATAATTATTATTTTTGAAGGTGGAAAAATGGCAGAATTGTTACCATGTGGACTTTACTTTACATCCCTTTGGGGGTTGATAAAATAAAGAACCAGTAATTACTGAGGAAAGGGTCAATGTAATCGACTTACCCACCCCCCTCTAAAGAGCTTGCCTTGTGCCAAAATTTGAAACCATTATTATTAATATTGTTGTTATTGTGAAATCTGTTGCATTACTAAAGACAGTCTTTGAAATTACTAGTGCTGTATTTCTACCAATAACATCTATTACTTGTCATGTTGTTATTATTATGTAGACACATTATGTAGTAGACACATTATATATAATGTAGACACATTACATAATAGATACAGCAGATTCTGCCAGTAATCAGATATATCCACTCAAAATTTCACTAACCTAAACTGCAGCAAGCTGATTTTATATACCAGTCTATCGTTTGCTAAGGAATGTCATGTTTGAAAGAATTTTCTGTTTAGATCTATCAAATTTATTGTGGCAACTTGACTTGCAGAAAATACTAATTCTACTTTTTTTGTAGATATTTGACATCATTACCGGAATAACCATGAAATTTAATGGGTTAACTGTGCTGCTGCTGTTGTTGTTGTTGGTGTTATAACCTGTTGCATTACTGGTCTTTGGGTTTACTTGCACCAAATTTCTACCAATAGCATTTAATAATTGTCTTCTTCCAAATTTTAGATTAATGCTTTTTATATTAGGCAAGATAAAATCAAAAATGTTTTCCCCTCTCTCTTTTACTACTGGAATACGAAAATGAAACAGCAGGAGAGAGGTTATCAACTGTTTGAATCTAAACACAAACAATCATTATATTGATTATATGTTAAATTTATAGGAGTAATTGCTTTCTAGTGGCATTTTAAAAACCAAGTTGAAAAAATACTGACTCAAAAATAGAGCATATAAAAAAAAAAAATGAGGCCAAAAATATACACAAAACTTTTAGTAAAGAGAAAGACCTACAAACATATACTATCAAACATTATAAACTCTGTTATATGTGATTTGATGGTAAGGATACTATTGTTGATCCAGTGACCTAGTGTTACAATATTACTTACAGATGTGTGTGTGTGTGTTGATATGGGTGCAGGAATAGAAGTTAGCATCACAACCATGTGACTTCAGTTTCAGTCCCACTGTGCAGCACCTTGGACAAGTGCCTTTCTGTTATCACTCTGGGACAACTAATACATTGTGAGTGGAAACTGAAAGAAGCCCATTGTGTGTGTGTGTGTGCGTGTGCGCATCGCACATCATCATCATCCTTTAACATCTGCTTTCCATGCTGGCATGGG
Source organism: Octopus bimaculoides (assembly GCF_001194135.2). NCBI lineage: Eukaryota > Metazoa > Mollusca > Cephalopoda > Octopoda > Octopodidae > Octopus > Octopus bimaculoides. The sequence continues at coordinate 71,793,000 of NC_068989.1, read as the reverse complement.
TTGGATAGTTTGACCAGAGCTGGCAAGCAAGAGTTGCATCACATACTGTGATTTGGTTTGGTTTCTATGTCTAAATGACCTTCCTAATGTCAACATACACACACACACACACACACACACACACACACACACACACACACACACACACACACACACACACACACACA
>NC_068989.1:71780458-71792001 GCF_001194135.2 Octopus bimaculoides | reverse complement strand
ACACACACACACACACACACACACACACACACACACACACACACATGCATATGCATGTACACATACATACATAGACACATATGCTCACACACATACACATATGTAGATAGGATTAAAATCCAAGCTGCATCCTCTTGAAAAGCATCTGCTTATTGCAGTACTCTAAAATTGTATGTAGATGTTATATTTGTGTGAGGTATGCATAAGAGTTGAAAAATACTGGGTAATATATCAACCAGGAGATTGGAATAAACTTTGGTATATAAAGTGCAGGTGTGGCTGTGTGGTAAGAAACTTGCTACCCAACCACATGGTTCCGAGTTCAGTCTTATTGCATGGCACCTTGGGTAAGTGTCTTCTATATCCTCAGGCCAATCAAAGCTTTGTGAGTGAATCTGGTAGACAGAAGCTGAAAGAAGCCCATCGTGTGTATATATATATATATATATATATGTACATACATATATGTGTGCGTGTGTGTGTGTATATGTATGTTTGTACATCTTTGTTTGCCCCCACCATTGCTTGACAACTGATGTTGGTGTGTTTAAGTTTGGCAAAAGACCCTGCTAGAATAAGTACTAGGCTGACAAAGAATAAGACCTGGGGTTGATTTGTTCAACTAAAGGTGGTGCTCCAGCATGACCACTCAAATGACTGAAACAAGTAAAAAAAAAAAAAAAGATATACATACATAAAGAAGAATGAGAATCCTTTCTACTATTGGTGTTAGTCCTGAAATTTGTGCTGAGTGGTGGTAGTGGTGGGGGAAGGGGCTAGCCAATTACATTAACACCAGTGCCCAACTGGTACTTAATTTATTGACCCTGAAAGGATAAAAAACAATGTCAACTTCAGCAGGATTTGAACTCAGAATGTAAAGACCAGCAAAATGTCACTAAGCATTTTGCCTGCTTGTTGCCGCAATAATGATGGTTTCCAATTTTGGCACAAGGCCAGCAATTTGGGGGTAGAGGTAAATTGAGTACATCAACCCTAGTGTTCAACTTGTACTTATTAATTTATCGACCCCTATGTAAAGATGGATGAAATGCCACTAAGCATTTTGTCTGGCACAGTAATGATTCTGCCTGCTCCCTGCCCTAATAATAATGATAATAATAATAATAATAATTATAATAATCCTTTCTACTAAAAGCACAAGGCCTGAAAATTTGGAGGGAGGGGACTAGTCAACATCCCCCCACCCCAGTGTTTCACTGCTACTTAATTTATTGACCCCAAAAGGATGAAAGGCAAAGTCGACCCCAGCAGAATCTGAACTCGGAATGTAAAGACAGATGAAATGCTGTTAAGCATTTCGCCCAGTGTGCTTATAATTCTGCCAGCTCACTGCCTTAATAATGATAATAATAATAATAATAATAATCCTTTCTACTATAGGCACAAGGCCTGGATTTTCTGGCGAGGGGGACAGTCGATCACATCAACCCCAGTGCTCAATTGCTGCTTAATTTATTGACAGAATTTGAACTCAGAACATAGTGGTAGATGAATTACTACTAAGCGTTTCACCCAGTGTGCTAACAATTCTGCCAGCTCTCCACCTTTATGATAATAATAATAGAAAGTTAAAGAAGTGATTTTAAATTCTCAATCGCAGAATAATGCTAATAATATAGCCTGAACAGGATAAACTACCCCTATTTTTGCAGAGAAAAGTGTAGGTGGCTAGCTGTGGACACGAATTCACATCCCTTTGATTACATGTCACAATGCTTTGACCAATTAAGCTAAACTACCCACTACAAATTCCTCTGCAAATTAAGATATATAAATCTCGCTTTATGAGACGCTCTTATATGTTAAATTCAAATTACGACAAACGTAAATAAACAAACAAAGTTTGCTTTTAGAAGCGTTGAGATGTCTTTTTAGAAAGTTAAGGAAGTGATTTTAAATTCTCAATCGCAGAATAATGCTAGTAATATAGCCTGAACAGGATAAACTACCCCTATTTTTGCAGAGAAAAGTGTAGGTTGCTAGTTGTGGACAGTAATAACAAAGATGTAGAAAGAATGTAAAATAAAAACTTGCCAGTAGTTAATTTTTAAACATTTGCAGTGGAAATTTATCAGTGACTAGGTCATAGAAGAGCAATTTAATACAGACATCTTAAATGAATTCTATCATCATCATCATCATCATCATCATCGTTTAACGTCCGCCTTCCATGCTAGCATGGGTTGGACGATTTGACTGAGGACTGGTGAAACCGGATGGCAACACCAGGCTCCAGTCTAATTTGGCAGAGTTTCTACAGCTGGATGCCCTTCCTAACGCCAACCACTCAGAGAGTGTAGTGGGTGCTTTTACGTGTCACCCGCACGAAAACGGCCACGCTCGAAATGGTGTCTTTTATGTGCCACCCGCACAAGCCAGTCCAGGGGCACTGGCAACGATCTCGCTCGAAAATCCTACGGGAGCCAGTCAGGCGGTACTGGCAACGTCCACGCTCAAAATGGTGCATCTCATGTGCCACCCGCACAAGAACCAGTCCAGGGGCACTGGCAACGATCTTACTTGGCTTGCTGGGTCTTCTCACGCACAGCACATTTCCAAAGGTCTCGGTCAGTAGTCATCGCCTCGGTGAGGCCCAATGTACGAAGGTCTTGCCTCGAATATAATACCAGCTTTTGTTTATTCTTAAACAGCTGAAATGATTCTTCCACAATGTAACTGCTGTCTTTCAATTAATATTCATTTTTTTAAAAAGTGCTGTATTTCAAACAGCAGGTGGATGGCAGAATTGGTAAAAGAACACAAGATTATTTTGAAAAATTAGGACTAGAATGTTAAAAGTAATCAATACTGCTTGATTTTTTTAAGAAAATCGAATTTTCAACATTGACTGAAGTTCAAACATTTTGAAACATTGCCACAACTGTACGACTGATGGGTGATTAAAATCTAAAGCACGCAAAGTGCCCATTTCTCATTGTTTATTCATACTAATCTTCTATTGACTTACTTCTATGGTATTTAGATCTATTGAACAATTAACTCTTTGTGTACGTCTTGCATTTTTGTTTATGTAGATACATATATATATATAACTCTTCAAAACGTTTAGTTTAGAATAGGGGCAGCTGATGAAAGAAATGTTCTCTATGTGGCCTGTCTGTTTTCCTGTGTGTTCCTACTGTTGTCCGAAAAAAAAGTTTTCCGTGCTTTGTTTATATTCTTGTTTTTCATTTTGTCCACATTTTTTTTGTGACGTCCTGTACCGAGATATGCATCTATATATACATGTAGATGTAGGTATGTACATACATGTACGTATATATGCATATACTCACATATTATTTGTATTATTATTATTATATATATATATATATATATATATATAAAGGGTTGGCCAAAAGTCATCTTACAGTAAATCAAAACCATTTAATTCCAAGATTTGTTTATGTTTAACAACTGAATGAATTTAATAAAAGCATCTAAATATGAAACATCATGAAAATTGTTCAAACTGAAGTCCTTCTTGAGACACATTTTTCCATTTGAGTTAATACAGAATTACAGATAGTATTTATGGAATTTTGATTAACTGTCAGGTGACTTTTGGCCAACCCTATATATAAGTATGCAACACACACACACACACATCTTTTCTCTTTTATTTGTTTCAGTCTTTAGACTGTGGTCATGCTGGGGCACCACCTTGAAGAATTTTAGTTGAACGAATCAACTCCAGTACTTTCACTTTTTTTTTTTTAAGCCTGGTACTTATTTTGTCAGTCTCTTTTGCCAGACCACTAAGTTATGGAGCATAAACATACCAACATCAGTTGTGAAGCAGTAGTGGGACACACATACACATATCTATACAAAAGGCTTCTTTCAGTTTTTGTCTTCCAAATCCATTCACAAGGCTTTGGTCAGCTCAAAGCTATAGTAGAAGACACTAAGGTATCATGCAGTGGGACTGAACTTGGAACCATGTGGTTGGGAAACAAAATCCTTACCACACCTGCACACACACACACACACACACACACACAATATATATATAATATATATATATATGTATGTATATTGTAAATCAGGTGACAGTGTCCGGTGTATTGTACACATTTCACATGAACTTTTTAATAATGATATTTGTTTCACATCTATTCATACACACAAAGAGTCTTTTGTATATGGATTTGTGATTAGGGTAGGTATGTATGAGTGAAACCTGAACTTCAAATAAATGGATGTATATAAATATTTCAGTGTGTGAACGAGAAATAAAGGTAATTGATACAAAGAAATATATATAATCAGATCATTGTTATTATAATTATTATTATTAGGGTGGTGAGTTGGCAGAATCGTTTGCACGCCAGGTGAAATGCTGAGTGGTATTTCATCCATCATCATGTTCTGAGTTCAAATTCTGCTGAGGTTGACTTTGCTTTTCATCCTTTCAGGGTCGATAAATTAAGTACCAGTGAAACACTGGAGTCGATGTAATTGGCTTGTCCCTTCCAACCCAAATTTCAGGTCTTGTGTCTATAGTAGAAAGGTTATTATTATTATTATTATTATTATGAAGGTAGTGAGTTGGCAGAATCGTTAGCATGCCGGGCAAAATGCTGAGTGGCATTTCGTCCATCTTTACATTCTGAGTTCAAATTCCACCAAGGCCAGCTTTGCTTTTCATCCTTTTGTGGTCAATAAATTAAATACCAGTTACATACTGAGGTCATTGTTATCAACTTTTTCCCTCCCCCAAAATTTCAGGCCTTGTGCCTATAATAGAAAGGATTATTGTTATTATTATTATTATTATTATTATTATTATTATTCCTATTGCAGAAAAGATTATTATTATTATTATTATTCCCTCTCTCTCTCTCTTTCGGAGAGAGGCACAAGCACATACGCAGACATATACACACGCGGCAGTAACTTCCGCCTACCAAATTCAATCACAAAGCTTCGGTCGGCCTGGGGCTATAACAGAAGACACTTGCCCAAGGTGCCACACGGTGGGACTGAACCCGAAACCATGTAACTGGGAAGTAAGCTTCCCTACCACACAGCCATGCCTGTCCGCCTAACTGGCCCTCATGCCAGTGGCACATAAAAGCACCCACTACACTCTCAGAGTGGTTGGTGTTAGGAAAGGCATCCAGCTATAGAAACTCTGCCAAATCAGATTGGAGCCTGGTGTCGCCTCCTGGTTCACCAGTCCTCAGTCAAATCATCCAACCCATGTTAGCATGGAAAGCGGACGTTAAACGACGATGATGATGATGATTATTATTATCATTATTATTATTTTAAAAGGATTGATGTAACTCATCACAAAGGTAAACAGACAAGACGAAGAGTGCGATGTGATTGCAATAGATATTAGTTGAACAATATTTCAACAACAAGCCTGTCTTTGTCGAGTTCAAATTTAAAAAGTGATAAAAATTCAAAATTATAAAATTTGAATGGATTTTGTACCATTCAATACGAATCAGAAAATGAGAAATCAATATTTCTATCAATTAAAAAAACTTAAAAACTCATGATGTCATTCCATCGTATGGGTGCAAGTTGCTCTCGTTCATTCTTTAGATTTGAATTTCTATAATTTTGAATTTTTATCACTTTTTTTTTTGAACTCAACAAAGACAGGCTTGCTGTCGAAATATCATTCAACCAATAAAATATCTATTATTATTATTAAGGTGGTAAGTTGGCAGAATTGTTACCGCATTGCTTAATGGCATTTTTTATGACTTTACTTTCTAAGTTCAAATGTTGCCAGGATTGAGTTTGCCTTTCATCCTTTCAGGATCAATAAAATAAATAGCAGTCATGTACTGGGAGTCAATGTAATCAACTTGCCTCCACCTCTTAAATTATCGGCCTTACAAAAAACTAGAAAAAATTATTATTATTATTATTATTATTATTATTATTATTATACAGGAGTGGCGGTGTGGTAAGTAGCTTGCTTACCAACCACATGGTTCTGGGTTCAGTACCACTGCGTGGCACCTTGGGCAAGTGTCTTCTACTATAGCCTCGGGCCGACCAAAGCCTTGTGAGTGGATTTGATAGACGGAAACTGAAAGAAGCCCGTCGTATATATGTATATATATATGTATATATATATATGTATGTGTGTTTGTTCCCCCAACATCGCTTGACAACCGATGGTGGTGTGTTTACGTCCCCGTAACTTTGTGGTTCAGCAAAAAGAGACCGATAGAATAAGTACTAGGCTTACAAAGAATAAGTCCTGGGGTTGATTTTCTCGGCTAAAGGTTGTGCTCCAGCATGGCCGCAGTCAAATGTCTGAAACAAGTAAAAGAGTAAAAGTATACAAACAAAATAGCTCTATCTATCTGTCTATGTAATTATCTCTCTCTCTCTCTCTCTCTCTCTCTCTCTCTCTCTCTCTCTCTCTCTCTCTCTCCATATATGGCTTTACATCATCAGTGCTTGCATGTTGAAGAACTTTTACATACACACTTCTCTTGGCAGTCTTTGTCTTGATCTATTCTACAAAAATATGAATGTAAATAGCTCTCTGCTCATTTTGACAATGAACATTCCAAGTGTTCAATCGATGAGAATGGCCTGCTTATTGAATTAGCAAATTAGTAACTGCATATTCCACAGACAATATGCACATGTGTATTCTCAATGTAATTGTCATAGAGAATTGGCCTAATAAAGTATGATGAAGCTGGTTGCTGGAATTACAAATATAGGCCATTCAAAGAGCTTCTGAGCCATTTCTATTTACTCAAATTTATTTGGAATGTTTGGTTGAACTAAGGCTTTCTGCAAGAAGCATTTGCTCCAGATGTTGTGCTGTAGAATTGAACCTAGATCTTCGTGATTATGAAATCAACATTTTAATCATTTGGCCATACCTGAATAGTTATATATATTTAAATATGTACTGACAAAGTGCCAATCTCTAACTGTGGAAGTGGTAGACCCAGGAAGACATGGGACAAGGTCATGAAGCATGATCTTCGAATGTTGAGCCTCATGGAGGCAATGACAAGTGACCGAAACCTTTGGCGATAGGCCGTGCTTGAGAAGACCCATCAAGCCAAGTGACATTGCAGTTGTGGCCAAAGCCAGTGATGTATAACTGGCACTCATTCCAGTGGCATATAAAAAAAAGCATCCTTCGATTGTCAGGCAATATGCTGTGTTTGAGAAGACCTGTCAAACCAAGTGAAATCACAGTTGTGGCCAATGCCAGTGTCTTATATCTAGCACCTGTACCAGTGACATGTAAAAAGCACCTTTCAAACTCTGGGCCTCATAGAGACAGTGAAAAGTGACCAAGACCTTTGGCAATATACCATGCTTGAAAAAACAGCGAGGTGGTTCAGTCTTTACATGCAGAACAAAATGCTTAACCACTTTTCTTTCAACTCTTTACATTCTGTGTTCAAATACTGTTGAGGTCAACTTTGCCTTTCATCTTATCTGAGCCTTGTGAGTGGATTTTGCCAACAGAATCTGAAATAAGCCCACTGTATATATATATTTATATATATATGTATATACATATGTGTGTGTGTGTGTGTGTTTGTCCCTTCATCACTGCTTGACAACTGGTGTTGGTATGGTTATGTCCCCATAACTTAGCAGTTCAGCAAAATTGGCCAATAGAATAAGTACTAGGCTTTAAGACTATAAAGTCCTGGGTCGATTTGTTTGACTAAAACCTTTCAAGGTAGTGCTCCAGCATGGACACAATCAAATGACTGAACCAAGTTAAAAGAATAAAAAACAAAAAAGGAAAAATTTGACAGAATAATCAGAATACTAAAGAGTTAAACAAAATTAAATAAAAAAAAACATTCCAGCACAATAGTTTCTCTCAAATGTTGTACATCTTTCAGAGGTTTGCACTGGGCCTTCAGAAGACTGCACTGTATTGTGAGCTCAAGACGGCAGATTCCTTTTCTCCAATATAGATTATGATTCCTCTAAATCTGGCTGGCTGTTCAGCTTATCTGAGAGGTTACCAGTCAGTAGGTCGTTATTGGCACTATTAATCAAATGGTGGTCTGCATGGGCGTAAATCTGAATCAGTGATAAGAAAGAGAGCTGAAAATTTATGTTAGTATAATGGTGGTTGTGGTGGTGGTGGTGATGGTGGTCGTGGTCGTGGTTGTGTCAGTGTTGATGGCAGTAGTGGTTGCAGTTGTGATGGTGATGATGGTGGTGGTAGTGGTGGTGGTGGTGCTTCTAGTGGTGGTGTAAGAGAGGAAATGAGAGAAATGGATATGGTGAAGACTACAGTAAACAGAAGTTGAGCTAACAAAGAAGTCACCATGTTGATCACTCGATATGCTAGAAATAGCTACCCAAATCCTCCTCCAGTCACAGCCTACAGGCTTTCAGAAAGGAAAGAAAATATATATTAGATGATTTAGTTTTACAAACCCCTAAAAAAGAAGACAGGTTGGTCATGTCACAACTGGTATACCTTTGATTATGGGTCTACTCAATGAGGGTGACCTGACAGGGCTAAACCACAACCAAATTGAGGGAAAGGGACAGAGTATTGTTTCTGTCTCAGGACAATGACCAATAAGAGAAGGTGCAGTAGATTTATAGTAATTTTAAGGGCCAAGTGTTGTTTGAATTGGTCTGTAATCAAGGGTGTAGGGTGCATGTATCTATGCATGCACATGCATATACACTATGAGTTTCTGTGGATTTTATTTCCTAAATTTCAATGTGTGGTAAGGAGCTTTCTTCCCAACCACATGGTTCTGGGTTCAGTCCCACTACATGGCATCTTGGGCAAGTGTCTTCTACTATAGCCTCAGACTGACCACAGCTTTGTGAGTGGATTTGGTTGACAGTAACTGAAAGAAGCTTGTCATATATGTGTGTATGTGTGTGTGTATGCCTTTGTGTCTGTGTTTCTCCCCCCCCCCCCACTCCACACACCCAGTCACCCACTTGACAACCAGTGTTCGTGTGTGTTTACATCCTAGTAACTTAGTAGTTCAGCAAAAGAGACTGATAGATTTAAGTACTAGACTTAACGAAAAAATAAGTGCTGGAGTCAATTTGTTCGGCTGAAACCCTTTGAGGCAGTGCTCCAGCATGGCCACAGTCAAATTACTGAAACAAATAAAAGAATATATTGTTCAACCTAAGGCTACACTTGAAGACATTTCCTGAAGGTACTGTGCAGTGGGACCAACCCTGGGACCGCATGGTAGTGAAGTAAACTTCTTATCCACAAAGCCATGCCTCTGTCCTATTTCTTTTTTCTCTCTCTTGAAATGATATAAATGCCAGCTGTAGATTTGAACTCAAGATCTAATGGGTAAAGCTAACCAATCACCCATCATCCCATGTCTTATCCATGTGGCCACACTCACCCCTATCATTATGGAGATTATGATGGGAGTGATGTAAAGGTCAAAAGATAGAGAGAAAAAGGAAGAGATAGGGGTGGGCGAAAACTTGGGAGCCAAGTAATCTTGGAGAGAAAGAGGATTTGGAAGGGTATGGAAGAGAGATGTATTGAAGAAATAATTATTAGAGAGGTCATGGGAAAGTAGGATGGAGAAATGGTAAGTGGGTGGGCTGTGTGTGTGTGAGCGAGTGAGTGTGTGTGATGTATATATGTATGCATATGTGTGCATATATATATGTTCTTACATTTGTGTATATATGTATGTGTGTGTGTATGAATGTATGTATGTGTTTGAATATATAAGTCTGTATATGTATAAAGAGTAAAAAACAACCCAAGTCAATGAAAAGTCTTCTAACACAAGCCCATGTGCACTCGTCGGCAACATTGAAACCATCAGTAAAAATATGCGGAAGACCTACCTGTGGTATATGCGTCGACCTAATTGGGGGATCGGAGTTCTCCTTCAAACAGAGTTAATGTTTTACAGTGAAAAATAACTTAACGTGCTTTGGAAAACCTAATATATGTGTTAACCTGCTCAGGGTGTCAAGAGCAATACATAGGCCAAACCAAAAACAGTCTACGCCAGAGGATGGCCCTACATAGATCCCAGATTAAAATTCGGGAATACAGAAAAATAGCATTAGGCAAATATTTTGACATTTGCGCCACTAACGAACAACCCAACTTCAGAATTTTCCCCCTCTAAATTCAAGAACAATGCGACCTATAATCAGCGCATTAGCAAAGAATCATATTTTACCACAAAATATAAACCCCTTTTGAATGCTTCCACCACAGATGACACTACTACAAGGATCTTAGAACAATACCCACGCAAATATTAAAAACGATATATTCAGAACAGTCGCTACCCATGAATTTATTCAGAACAATTCCAATCACTACTGCTACAACCACAACAGGTCACTTTTAGGTCACTTGACCATTAAAGAAGATTCCACGAACAGTCTCTTACTGTCATACCACTACCGTCGTTCTCTTCTTTCTCTTCTTTTCCTACTCTTTCGTTGTCTTTTTCTTCCTCTTCTTCACCATCTTCTTCGGCTGCTACTTAAACAATGAAAATCCAGAACTAACATCCCTCATATTAACTATTTATTTAGATTTGCTACTACCTACAGAGCCTTCACAAAAGTAAAAGAGAGAGAGACAGACAGAAAAAAAGGAAAATGTCCTACCTATCTGAAGACTAAAAATATTTTTAAAAAACATTTCATTTAATTTTTTTTCTCAATTTGTTTTGCTTGCTTTGAAAAAGTCGAAAAGACTGAAACCTGTACTAAAATGTTCTTCATGATAAAAAAATTATTTTAGTATTTTCTACCTTGTCTTATTTTCCTTATACATATTAACTCATGTGTTACTTTTCAACAACCTTCTACACACATATATGTATGTGTATGTGTGTAGAATCTTGTTTTATTTATTCCAGTCATTTGACTGAGGTCATTCTGGAGCACTGCCTTGAAAGGTTTTTAGTTGAACAAATCAACCTCAGGCTTTGTTTTAAAAGCCTAGTACCTATTCTATCAGTTTCTTTTGCTGAACTGCTAAGCCATTGGAATGTAAAACACAACACCAGTTGTCAAGTGATGGTGGGGGACAGACACACACACATGATGGGCTTCTTTCAGTTTCTGTTTACCAAATTCCCTCACAAGGCTTTTGTTGGTCCAAGACTGGAGTAGAAGATATTTGCTGAAGGTGCCACACAGTGGGAATGAACCTGGAACCATGTGGTTGGGAAGCAAGCTTCTTACCACACAGCCATGGTTAGATCTATGTTGTCTGCTGTAACCAGTCTTGGAGACCTGATAGTAAGTTTTATATTATAGAAGAAAATTCAAATAAAAACTTCATTTTCTCAAATTACTCTTTCTACCAACGTTCACCTTTTACATCTCTGCCTTGTACAAATTATTCACATCTTTACATCTCTTTCTTTTCTCTCTCTCTCTCCCTCTCTCTCTCCCCCCCTCTCTCTCTCTCTTTCCGACCCCACTCATAGAATGACTTCCATTTACTATAGCTGAAAAGTAGGGAGATGAAGGACAAATTTTTTTTAGTGTATGTCAGGTATTTTTTTTTTTTTTTT
>NC_068989.1:71773681-71780348 GCF_001194135.2 Octopus bimaculoides | reverse complement strand
TTTTTTTCCTAAGCAGCTTATAATTTCCATCTGAAATACCAGCCTGAGGGAGACTGCAAAGGTCACGAAATAGAACTTACTGTCATCATTAAACCATAAAAAATAAAAATTTAAATTTAAAAGAAAAAGAAACAACAATTGAAGACATTTTATTTCTTATATCACAGTCATGACTATGTAGTTAAAAAGTTTACTTCACAGCCATATTCTTCTCTGTTTAATCTCAGCATGCAGAAGTCTGATGTGTGTATGTGCAGGCGTGACTGCGTGGTAAGATATTTACTTCCCAACCACATGGTTCTAGGTTCAGTCCTTCTGCGTGGCATCTTGGGCAAATATCTTCTATCATGGCCTCAAGCTGACCAAAGCCTTATGAGTGGATTTGGTAGACAGAAACTGAAAGAAGCCTGCTATTAAACGTTCCTGTCTGATGTACTAACAATTCTGCCACAAGGCCAGCAATTTTAGGAGGGGGTGGGGTTACAATTACATCAACGCCAGTACTCAGCTGGTGCTTGTTATATTGACCCCAAAAGGATGAAAGGTAAAGTTGACCTCAGCCAAATTTTAACTCAGAACATAAAGATGGACGAAATGCTACTAAGCATTTTGACTGGCATGTACCAATTCTTCCAACTCTCCACCATAATGATAATAATGATAATAATAATAATACCCAGATGCAGTACCTGGCAGTGGCTTTCATGGCTTCTCAACTGATTGGAAGTGTTGTCATATACATTGTTTTGTCTTGGTATAAAAAATGGGCTACAGCAAATATTCTGCTCAATACCACAGATTTGCTTGTCAGTTGTTTGACCTTAACCAGTTGGACATGTCCCTTGGTGGCTGACGATATGTGCATCTCTGATCATGAGCAGAAATAGTGGGGGAGCATCATAGCCATGTGTTGAGAGGAATTCTTTAGGGTTTGGATAATACACCTCTGGAAATATGGGTGTTTTGTTCAATGTCCTTAAACAACCCTTCTTCAGGGACCTTTTGAGCAGGTTGGGCTACTCGACCTGAAGAAAATTCTAACTGGGCCCCACCTGTAAGGTTATGCACTGTTTGTCTTGATATGAGATCACCATGTCAGCACATATGGTTGTGATGCATGTGCCTGTTGTACCCTTACCAGATGGGTAGTCATGATGGGTATACTGGGCTTCATATATTTTACCCCAGTGTCACTTTGATGGCATGCACTGCTCTTTCATTCAATAACACTCAATAATAATAATAATAATAATAATAATAATAATAATAAAGATGATGATGATTTCAAATTTTGAAGGAGGAGATAAGTCAATTACATCAACCTCAGTACGCAACTGGTACTTATTTTATCAACCCCGAAAGTATGAAAGGCAAAGTCGACCTCATTGGAATTTGAACTTAGAACGTGAAGACAAATGGAATGCCACTAATTCACCCAGTGTGCTAATGGTTATGCCACCCCACCATAAGAATAATTCTTTCTCCTATAGATACAAGGCCTGCAATTTGAGATGAGAGGGCTAGTTGATTAAATGATCCCAGAGTTCAATTGATACTTACTTTATCGATCCTGAAAGGATGAAAATCAAAGTCAGTCTTGGCCAAATTTGAACTCATAATGCAAAGATAGACAAAATTCCACTAGGTATTTTGTCCAGCATGCTAACAGTTCTGCCAGCTCGCCACCATTATAATAGTAAAACAGATAAACAACATGATGGGGAGGGGAAGGGTTAGTTGAAAGACCTGTATATTCTGATATTAGTAGAATTTGGCAATGTACCAAGTGAGAAGAAATTTAATATTATTCCAAGGACAAGTTGGCAGATTCTGTAAGGAGTAGAGTGAGATAGTTGTTGATAAACTGATAATAAATAACTCGTATATTGAATTATTCATGACTTTATTGATATAGTATGGTCACTTGATGCTTCGGGGCATTAGTTATCAGCAGGTAATGCACACACACACACACACACACACACACACACATGCTCCCACATATATCTGTTATTAATAAATTCAAATTACTGTTATGAATGTATGTATAAAGGAAACAAGCTAGCAGAGTTGTTAGAGCAACATAGAAATCTTGCTTTGTGGTATTCCCTCTGGTTATTCATGTTCTGACTTCAAATCCTACTAATGTTAACTTTGCTTTACATTCTTCTAGAGTTAATAAAATAAAGGTCCAGCTATGTATTAGGATAGACAGTATCAACTAACCTTGTGCCCAACTAAATTTAAGTCCTTGTGAGAGGATTTGGTAGAGTAAAACTGAAAGAAGCCTCTTTGACTTTGCTTTGCCATGTCCATCAACAAGTCCCAAGGCCAAACACTAACAACAACAGGCCTCCATTTAGGCCAACCATGCTTCTTGCATGGCCAGTTATATGTCAGATGCAGAAAAATCCTTTTCGTGTTTGCCCCAAAAGCCAAAACAAAAAAAATGTCGTCTACTGTGAGGTGCTGTAGGGCATCCAACACACTGCAGCTTCCCTGCCAAACAGGTTTATGGTGAGTGAGTACTATTGTTACCATTCTTTCAAAATTACCTGTTTTTCCTGGCTTGAGTTTTGGCATCACTGCACCCACTGCTTTTCATGTGAACGAAAAAGGATGTTTATACCTGTGAATGGTTAACAATCCTTTTCAGGGCTATTGTGAGAATGATAACATGGCCCTTTTCAGGGCTACTTTACAGTCAATTGCTGCACCTCCTGAGATGCTCTTGTGGCTTCTCCAGGGCTTTTCACCATGTTGTTACTACTATATTTATGGTCTATGGGAAAAATCACTTCTTCCTCAATGTCAATGTTTGCAACTTAGCACGAAAAAATTTTCAAAGAGCTGTACAACATAGTACTGGTTTCAAATTTTGACACAAGGCCAGCAATTTCAGGGTAGGGTGTATGTTGATTACATCAACCACAATGCTCGACTCCAAAAGGATGAAAGGCAAAGTCAACCTCAGTAGTATTTGAACTCAAAATGTGAAGACGGATGAAATATCACAAGGCATCTTGCCCAGTGTGCCAATGACTTTGCCAGATCGCTATCTTAAGCTAGTAATTCATATTAAAACAATGGTGATGAACTTGGAAAGAAATTCCAATAAACTATGAGTTTATTGCTCACACACCATTCTGTATGTCACCCTTTAAGCTAATAACAGATACTGAGAAATAAACATGAAGTCAGAACAGAGCCGTATTGTATATAAAAATAGCCTAAGGTTTGTAAGTTTGTTTACACTTCTGCTAAAGTATTATGTTCAGCATGGTTGCACACTTAGTGAGCCACAACCACCATGCAACAGTGAACCTAAAAGTATTTATTCAACACCATACACCAAGGAGCCTAACTTAAATTTATTTATTCAAAGCCACTCTTTCAACAGAAAGGTCACCTTGATAGCATTTCTTTTTGTTTAGTTTTACTTTTTTTAATTTTTCTCTGTGTATCAGGTGTTGAAAATCATCTCACCTGCATAATTATGTTTTGTTTTGTTTACTGACTATTCCATATTCATTCTCCCATCCCACAAACTCTTGTTGAAAACACATGTCATAGAACAAAATTGGATTCTTAAAACAATTTTGTGTGTGTGTGTATAATTCGGTTTACAGGAGTGGGAGGGGTGAGAGAAAGAACAGTAGCCTCAATTTTTGGCAGGACCTTACAGCCTAGTGTCCTAAGTGGTGGTAATAGACCAGGACCCTTGGGTTACTCTAGCAGGAAGGAGCACATCAGAATATGAAGTTATCCCTATTAGACAGGATTCCTGGCTCCAGATGCTTGCAACAGAGTGGACTCTGCTAAAGGCACTCCCTGCCCCCCAAGGGCCCAGCTGGTAATGTGAAATCCAGCCTGTGATTCAAGACTCCCAGCAAAGAAAGGATAACAGTATACAATCCATCCAATGAAGTCTAACATAATTTTACCCAAAGTTTAAAACCCATATTTATATAAACATTATTATTATTACTTGTACTGCAAAAGGAACTCTCACAGCAATATTTTCTCTATTGTGGTTTCTTACTTCATGTCCAGCTGTATGCAGGGCTGTGGAGTCAAAACAAAAATCTTCGACTCCGACTCCTCTACTATTGGCACCTCCGACTCCTCTTTATGTAATGAAGTGATTGTGGTCTACATATCTCATAAAGCATATGCATACACTTGTACTTTGAGTAGGCCCTATATGTTATAACTGGTTTATATTAAAGAATAAAGATATTGTGAGTCAGAGTCGGTATAGTTTTACCGACTCTGACTCACCCTTAATTGTTCCTGACTCTGACTCTACAGCCCTGCCTATATGGTTCACTTACTTTATACAGTAACATAAGTGTGAGAATGAAATTTGCTTGGAAGGCAAACCCAATTTTTCAGGAGAGTGTTCAAAGTATTTTCATTGCCCCTCAAAAAACTTTAAGGGGTGTGCTTGCACCCCTCCATCCCTGTTCCCAAGTCTTTGTACTAAAAAGTTATTTACTTACACACTGTATTGTTTTCTGCTGTAGCTGAGATAGTTTTACAATTTCTTGTAATGTACTGTTAAATTACTTTAAATATTGGTTTTAAATTTCAACACAAGACCAGCAATCTCCAGAGAGTGTGTAAATCAATTGCATCAACCCCAGTACTCAACAAGCACTTATTTTATTAACCTCAAGGGGATGAAGGGCAAAGTCAACCTTAGCAGAATTTGAATTCAGAACATAATGATGGACAAAATGCAGCTAATGATTCTGCCAACTTGTCACCGTAAATTGCTTAAATATGCAGTGCTGAAATTACAGTACATCTAGTATTCACATGTGTTTTCTATGCCATCAAGGTGCATGGCTCAGTGGTTAGAGTGTAGGGCTCACAATTATGAGGTTGTGTGTTTGATTCCCAGACCAGGCTGTGTGTCATGTTCTGGAGCAAAGTACTTCAGTTCACGTTGCTCCAGGTCACTCAACTGTAGAAATGTGTTGCAACATCACTGGTGCCAAGCTGTATTGATCTTTGTCTTTCCCTTGGATAACATCAGTGGTGTGGAGAGGGGAGGCTGGTATGCATGGGCGACTGCTGGTTTTCCATAAACCTTTCCTGGGCTTGTGCCTCGGAGGGTCACTTTCTAGGTGCAAACCCATGATCATACATGACTGAAAGGGGTCTTTCCTCTTTAGCATCTATGCCATCAAATATGGTAATTATAATTAACACCTCAAGGTACATCTATGTTCATGATTAGAATTGAAAATTTTGTGTTTGACAAACATAAATTGTACTTGGAGCCTGCTTTTGTAAACCAGTGTTGGCAATGGTGGTGGTGGTGATGATGGTGGTATGTAAACCTGTACTCAGCTCTGATCTAATACTCCTGTGATCAAATGTTTTAGTCCTGACCATCCCATCTGTTTTGTTTTCAGCCATAGTGCATCTTGGATTATATGTTCTCAGGTGTCCAGCCTTTGTCTTTTTTTTATCTTTATTTTTTATTTTTTCAATTTTAAAATAACTGGGTGGGGTTCGAATGAGATTTAGCTGCTACGTGCAGCAAGTCTTGTAACTATGTAAAGACTACTAGACTATAAAATTTAGCTATGACACTGTTCATCATCATTGTTTTAACATCCACTTTTCTATGCCTGCATGAGTCAGATGTTTCCTTCCCAATCACATGGTGTCAAGTTGAGTCCCACCGCATGGCACCTTAGGTAAGTGTCTTCTACTATAGCCTCGGGCCAACCAATACCTACATATGTGCGAACAATGCTTACATTAATAGAGCTGCTTTTAATCCTTAATATATATGTGTGTGTCATCATCATCATCATTAACATACGTTTTCCATGCTGGCATGGGTTGGACAAACTGACAGGAGGTGGCCAGATAGGAAGTTACCCAAGCTCCATGTTTGTTTTGGTATGGTATCTTCAGCTGGATGTTCTTCTTAACACCAAATATATATATATATATATATATCATCATCATCATCATCGTCCTTTAACGTCCGCTTTCCATGCTAGCATGGGTTGGACAATTTGACTGAGGACTGGTGAAACCAGATGGCTACACCAGGCTCCAATCTGATTTGGCAGAGTTTCTACAGCTGGATGCCCTTCTTATCATCATCATCATCATCATCATCATCATTGTTTAATGTTCACTTTCCATACTGGCATGAGTGGGAAAGTTTGACAAAAGCCATCTAGGTAGAAGCTTGCACCAGACTTCTGTAACTATTTTGGCAGAATTTTTACAAGTGGATGCCATTCCTAACACCAATCACTCAGCAGAGTGGACATACATACATACATACACGCATACATACATATATATATCATCATCATCATCATTTAACGTCCGTTTTCCATGCTGGCATGAGTTGGATGGTTTGACTGGAGACTGGCAAGCCAGGAGGTCGCACCAGGCTCCAATCTGATCTGGCAATGTTTCTACAGCTGGATGCCCTTCCTAACGCCAACCACTCCAAGAGTGTAGTGGGTGCTTTTTATGTGCCACCGGCATGGGAGCCAGTCAGGCGGCACTGGCATTGGCCACATTCGAATGATGCTTTTTACATGCCACTGGCATGGGGAACCAGTCAGGTGGCTCTGGTAGCAACCCACGCATAAATGAATGGTGCTTACTGCATGCCACCAGTACTGGT
>NC_068989.1:71770621-71773045 GCF_001194135.2 Octopus bimaculoides | reverse complement strand
GTACAAAAGACTTTTCCTGTTGCTTTCATGTATTATCAGTGTATCCAAATCACTAACTCACTGTAATAGGTGTCAAAGAGTGTATTTCAACTGCACAAGTCTGAGAATAGAGTAAGGACAGCATTTTTCATTCTCTCTCAATAACACGCAATCTTGAGACAAAATTAAAAAGGAAGACATAACAGTGCAGCACTAACAAGAAATAAAATTTAGATGATAAATTTGGTAAAAGAGAAAAATATTATACTGAATTTTCATCAGTACATTATTGCTATTTAAATTATGGACATAAGAAAAATAAAAGGCTAAGTAGACCTGATACTAATATATATATATGTATATATACACACACACACACATATACATACATATATATGGTGAGCTGGCAGAGTTGTTAGCATGCCAGGTGAAATGCTTAGTGGCACTTTGTCCGTCTTCACAGATTCTGAGTTCAAATACCATCAAGGTTGACTTTGCCTTTCATCTTTTTGGGGGCGGATGTAATCGACTTACCCTTTCCCCTGAAATTGCTGACCTGATGCCAAAATTTGAAATCAATATGTATATATATTTATAAGTATGAATATCTTATTATTCAACAATTTGATTTGGCTCCATGTGCATTATGCTAAAATCCATCCTGTGTTCAATAAACACAGAATAGCAAGTAAAAGCATCAGTGATTACTAGTAAGAGATATGTTAAGTGGCTCAGTATTGACAAGGAGATAATATTTCATGCTGCTACTAATGGCATATGATGACTTAATGACTAGCATTGCTTTATTTGCTATTTCTGGCATTCTTCCTGTTCAGACCGAATTCTTGAACTAAGCACATGATTTTCTTCCTTTTTTTATTTTTTATTTTTTGTTCTTCTTATCCTAGCAACATACTCAGCGACAGACCTTTCTCTAATTATGACACAAGCTAGTGGAATGTTTTTCCGGTTAATCCTTTCCTGTTTTGGCTCAATTTATTTGTATGATCTGTTTAATGGTGCTGAACTGGTTGAGTTGTAAGAATGTTGGATAGAATTCTTAATGGAATTTCTTCCAGCCCCCTATACACTGAGCTCAAATCCTTCTGAGGTCAACACACTTTCATTTCACTTCCTCAATCCAAGGGTCTACAAACGCCAGGCTGTGGATCACATAGTACCATGCCACACAAAAACAATAAATATTTTAATTTTATTTCTATTTTATTGACCGTCGCAGTCTGCAGGTTGTTTTTTGCATCATATATGTTTTATATTTCTCTTTCTCTTTCTCTTTACTTGTTTCAGTCATTTGATTGCGGCCATGCTGGAGCACCGCCTTTAGTCGAGCAAATCGACCCCAGGACTTATTCTCTGGAAGCCTAGTACTTATTCTATCGGTCTCTTATTTTTGCCGAACCACTAAGTTACAGGGCCGTAAACACACCACCATCAGTTGTCAAGCGATGGTGGGGGGACAAACACAGACACACAAACACACATACATATATATATATACATATATACGACAGGCTTCTTTCAGTTTCCGTCTACCAAATCCACTCACAAGGCTTTGGTTGGCCCGAGGCTATAGTAGAAGACACTTGCCCAAGGTGCCACGCAGTGGGACTGAACCCAGAACCATGTGGTTGGTAAGCAAGCTACTTACCACACAGCCACTCCTGCGCCTATCACAGCCAAAGAAGCAAGTGGCTTAGTGGTTAGGATATTGGACTCACTATCATAAGATTGTGGTTTTGATTCCTGGACAAGGTGATGCATTGTGTTCTTGAGCAAAACATTTCACTTCACATTGCTCCTGTTCACTCAGCTGTAGAAATGAGTTTAGCCTGGAGAGGGATGGACTCTACCAGGTTAACGATTCTGCTAGCTTGCTGCCCTAATAATAATGATTATTATTACCTCTGCCTTAGCGAAGGCGGAAGTATTGTTTTCAGTTGTGTTTGTTTGTTTGTTTGTCTGTGGTCATGATATCTCAAGAATCGCTGGATGGATTCAGATGAAACTTTCAGGGGTGTTTGGCCTCGTGACTGGCACAAACTGATTACATTTTGGAGTCGATCCGGTACCGGACAAGGATTCTGGATTATTTTTTCCTGTTTTTTACTTAATTTTTGAGGGCGGTCAGTTTCATTTTTTAGTATTCACGTTTGTGAGAGCAATCGAGTTTATTTCAGATATTCTCATTTTAAAAATCATCTCTGGCTAATCGTTGAGAGGATATTGGTGTTGCCTTGGCAGAGGTTTACGCTCTTTGAGTGCTCTTGTTATTATTATTATTATTTATTTATTTCAAATCTATGAGGGTGTCGGAGAAAAAGATACATATTGATATTGATATCTTTCTTTTTTGCTGCTGTATGTATATCTCTACGTCTCTATGTTTCTTTCTTTCCTTTTAACTATCTCTTTGTATATCTACAT
>NC_068989.1:71767966-71770421 GCF_001194135.2 Octopus bimaculoides | reverse complement strand
TATATATATATATATATTTATATATGTGTGTGTGTGTGTATAAACACACACATACACACATATATATATATATGTACACACACACACACACATACATTTCTCTCTCTCTCTCTCTCTCTCTCTGTCATTTGTTGTTTCATTCTTTCACAAATTCTTTGGTTATCCCTTCTTTTTCAGTGTATACTTACCTACTTGCTTTTTTTTTTTAATTATTATTTCATTATATCTAAACCCCAACACTTTATGTCTGTCATTGCATTGTCCCCTCATCCTTCACCCTTGTGACAAATAAATGAAATTATCATCATCATCATTATTATTATTATTATTGTTTTCATATTTTCCAGTTCTAAAACAACATGGATTTGGAAAGCATAAATATTTCCATTTGCTAGTAGCAGAATGTAGCCCCGACGATGACTCTGAGCTAGGTGAGATTTCTGTATTTCTGTCATTTAACAAATCTCTTTCTTTCTGATTAAGTAATTAATTAAAAAAAACAAAAAAAACTATACATGGTTGGTGTTCTGACTCTATATGTGTGTATATATGTATATATGCAATATATGTATGTTTGTGTGTGTGTGTGATGATTATTGCTTCATGTCAGGTGATAGTCTCCTTACATGCAACCTGATTATTCTAATTTACTTTCATCTTTGCATGTGCACAGATATGACTCTGTGTGTGTGTGTGTGTGTCTGTGTGTGTGTATGTATGTGTGTGTGTGTGTGTATAAGGTCCTTGTAGGATATAAAGTTAGGGTATTTCCTATGGAGCACTCAACCCGAGTTCTGGGCTACCACCACAGTCAGATTCCTGACTAATACCGAAATTCTTCAGGTGCAGAAAATCCTGGTTTCACGATAGTAAAACCGTTATGTGGGTGTGATGAAGAGTAAAATATAATTCAAATAATAAGACAAAGAAATACTTCAACACATTTTTAATGATCATTTACAATTGTACCAACTCTGCTTACATCATCGGTTTACTCAAAAATTCAAAGTGAAAATTTACATATTTTTGGCTTTAGTCATTAGAGGTTGAAGAAGTGCCACTCTAATGTCTAAAACCGCAAATATTATGTAAATTTTCACTTCAAATTTTGGTGTAAACTGGTGGTGTAAGCAGAGATGGTACAGAAACAATTGTAAACAACTGATCGTTAAAGATGTGTTAAAGCATTTCTTTGTTTTATTATTTGGATTATATACAGATGCTTATATATAGGATGGTAAGCTGGCACAATTGTTAGCACACTGGGCAAAGTGCTTAGTGGTATTTCATCTGCCGTTATGTTCTGAGCTCAAATTCCACCAAGGTCGATTTTGCCTTTCATCTTTTCAGGGTCAATTAAATAAGTACCAGTTGCACATTGGGGTCAATGTAATCGACTTAATCCCCTTTGTCTGTCCTTGTTTGTCCCCTCTATGTTTACCCACCTGTGGACAATAAAGAAATACATAGATACATATGTATGTATGTAAATATATACATGATTTATTTATAACCTGCTTCATATTGCTACTCTTTTGTAATTAATACCAGAGTTGAGAAACTTTGACCCAATATGTAAATGAGTTATATTAGTCACATGTTTTGTTTACATATTAAATCACCAGCAGTTTGGGCAGTATAGGTGACTGAATCAAGATTGTTAAATATTAATGAAAACATTCAGTTCAGTCTTGAATCTAACCTGTAAACATAAGGCCATCATGGGCTTAATTTGATAACATGAGTAAGCATATATGCGTGACTTCACATGTTTATCTATGCATTAACTTACACTGTGTTGGTGATCTAGAAAATAAATATGATATATTTAACTTTTTTCGCTCAGTCATTCTATTTAATGATTAATAATTATTATTAACAGGCATAGCCATGTGGTAAGATGTTTGCTCCCCAACCACATGGTTCAATCCCATTGTATGACACCTTGGGCAAGTGTCTTCTACTCTAGCCTCAGGTCAACCAAAGCTTTGTGAGTGGATTTGGTAGACAGAAACTAAAGAAGTCTGTTATATATATATATAAATACATCTACAAGGGGTTGCTCAAAAGTTCTTGGTTTTAAATGTATTAGGACAATTACCCTCCATAGGACAATTCCCCACCGACAACAACTACCCTGTAGACCAATTATCCTCCCTTGGTTAATTACCCCCTGTCTAATATATTAAGA
Source organism: Octopus bimaculoides (assembly GCF_001194135.2). Classification (NCBI taxonomy): domain Eukaryota; kingdom Metazoa; phylum Mollusca; class Cephalopoda; order Octopoda; family Octopodidae; genus Octopus; species Octopus bimaculoides. The sequence goes on along the minus strand of NC_068989.1, from coordinate 71,768,230 downwards.
AGTTTTATATCATCTGTTGTCCTTGGGGGGGGGGGAGTTATTGTCCATGGAGGGTAAATGTCCTAGACTCGGCTTTAAGAGTATCGTAAAAGGTCTGGTTGGATGCCTAACCTTCCAGGTTCTTTTACAGGGCTTTAAAAAACTGAAGGACCACTGCAAGAAGTGTGTGAATCTGAGAAGGGAATATGTTGAATAAAATCATGATTAACTGAACATCCTGTATTTTCTTTTACCCAAAGCCAGGAACTTTTCAGCAACCCTCGT
>NC_068989.1:71763538-71767956 GCF_001194135.2 Octopus bimaculoides | reverse complement strand
TATATATATATATATATATATATATATCATCATCATCATCTTCATCGTTTAAACGTCCACTTTCCATGCTGGCATGGGTTGGACAATTTGACTGAGGACTGGTGAAACCAGATGGCTACACCAGGCTCCAATCTGATCTGGCAGAGTTTCTACAGCTGGATGCCCTTCCTAACGCCAACCACTCTGAGAGTGTAGTGTGTGTTTAAGGGTGTTGTAAAAGGCCTGGTTCAGGGTCCAACCTTCTGAGTTCTTTCACAAGGGTTAGAAAAACTGAAGGACCGCTGTGGGGGGGAATATGTTTAATAAAATTTAATTAACTGGGCCTCCTGTATTTTTTTGTTTTTTTTTACTGAAAGCCACAAACTTTTCAGTACCCATTGTTTATCCTTGAGTATCATTGTGTCTATGTTTGTTCCCCACCACCACTTGACAGCCAGTGTTGTTTTGTTTACATCCCTATAACTTAGCTGTTTCATAAAAGAGACTGATAGAATAAGAAGTGCTCAGGTGTTATTTCTTTACTCCCCACACGGGGCTACACACAGAGGGGACAAACAAGGACAGACAAACGGATTAAGTCAATTATATCAACCTAAGTGCATAACTGGTACTTATTTAATTGATCCTGAAAGGATGAAAGGCAAAATCGACCTTGGCGGAATTTGAACTCAGAACGTAGCGGCAGACGAAATACCACTAAGCATTTCACCTGGTGTGCTAACGTTTCTGCCAGCTCGCCGCCTCAGGTGTACTACACACAATAAGCTCATTAAGTAAGTACCTGGCTTAAAAACAAATAAGTACTAGGGTTGATTTGTTTGACTAAAACTTCTTCAATGCAGTGCTCCAGCATGGCCACAGTCTAATGACTGAAACAAGTAAACGTTAAAAGTTATTTCATTTCAGAGATGTATTTGTCTGTCAAGAGCTTTGATCCGTGATTGTGTGTTGAGACTAAAACAATTACAGCATGGAAGGGACACTTTGACCATTCGAAAAAGCACTCAAAAACTGTTAACTTCACTTAAACATTTATTATTTGATGTCAAAAGGGCAGCAGGCTGGCAGAACCATAGGGACCCCAGGCAAAATGCTGCTAAGCATTTTGTCCCTCTTTATGTTCTGAGATCAAATTCTGCTGAGGTTCACTTTGCCTTTCGTCCATTCAGGGTCAATAAAATAAGTACCAGTTGAGTACTGGGGTTGATGTAGTTGACTTACCCCCTCCACCAAGATTGTTGGCCTTGTGCCAAAATTTAAAACCAATATCTGATGTCAAAATTTTTATCATATTAATTGCAACCTGACATTGTTCACTTGAGTGGAACCATGTCAGTGACCAGGTTGCAGTCGGCATGAGGAAAATTTTTACACCAAATAATAAATGTTCAAACGAAGTTTCTGTGTGTTTTTAAATGACTAATAATGCATCTTTCACATTGTAATTATTTAATTTTAGTTTAATCAATTCTAATGATGATTAAAAAAAAAATTTTTTTTCATAATTCCTTTTTTTTTATTTTTCTGTTTTCGTTTTAAAATTGCAGCTGGCAAGATTGGTGGTTATATTCTGTTTTTCTTTGGTTATGACCCTTGGCAAGGAAAATACCTTTATGTGGAAGATTTCTATGTCACCTCATGTTGTCGAAAAGTTGGTATGGGTAGCGCCCTCTGGAAAGCAGTCATTAAGGTAAGAAACCAGCAAAAATGATCAACAAACAACATGGGAGATAAGTTTTTTACTTCATTTGTTTCCTCTAATATTCACTATTATTGTTGGTTGTGTGGTTAAGAAGCTTGCTTCTCAACCATGTGGTGTCAGGTTCAGTCCTACTACATGGATCCTTGGGCAAATGTCATGTACTATAGCCCCAAACCAACCAAAGCCTTGTGAGTGGATTTGATTAACAGAAACCAAAATGTATATCTATTTGTATATCTATCTACCTATCTGGCGAGGGGGTGGGGGTGCCGGGCTGGTTTTAAGCCAATTAGAAAAATTCAGCCCTGAGCCAAGAGGGGGCCCAGTGCACATACTCAACCAGGGGATTCTATGATGACCTTTTAGTATATTATTGAGGCTAGTGCTGGGGCCTCAAGCCCTCAATGCTTTTGGGCTGGGACAGGTGTACAGTAAGAAGCATAAAACATCAATCTTCAGCTTTTGTAGTGTAGAGGGGCCTCACTGACAATTCTGTAATTGCGCTGTACACTTCGTAGCACTGGCCCTGGTGGGAATAGGAAGTTGTACTGCTTCAGTTTGACATCATCTGATAATTGCAAACTAATACTGCTGTTATAAAAGTAGTGTCCCTCATTTGCAGTCTTTTGAGAAAATCTGTTCAGTCATGGGGATATATTACGAGGGCGAATCAGAAAAAGTAATGCAATTTTTATCTGCATTATGCACAGGAGCGGCTGTGTGGTAAGTAGCTTGCTTCCCAACCACATGGTTCTGGGTTCAGTTCCACTGTGTGGCACTTTGGGCAAGTGTCTTCTATTGTAGCCTCAAGCCAACCAAAGCCTTATGAGTGGATTTGGTAGACAGAAACTGAAAGAAGCCCATTGTATATATATATATATATATATATAGTTGAAATTTACAGAAAAACAAAAGACGAAGACAGGTGTATAAATAGCAAGCAGGTGTATAAATAGCAACCAGGTGTATAAATAGCAACCAGGTGTATAAATAGCAACCAGGTGTATAAATAGCAACCAGGTGTATAAATAGCAACCAGGTGTATAAATAGCAACCAGGTGTATAAATAGCAACCAGGTGTATAAATAGCAAGCAGGTGTATTAGTTTGATGCTCCAGAAAGTGAGAAAGTCTTTTATGTTTTGAGCCTATGCTCTTCAACAGAAACAAACACGAGGAAATAAACAGAGAGAGAATAAAAAAAATCTTGTCGATTTAGCAGTCCTGGGGTTGATTTGTTCGACTAAAAGTGGTCAAATGATTGAAACAAATAAAAGAATTACCTTTTGAATAATTCTCATGCATTTTTGAGGATGATTCATAAAGTAATGCAAATAAAAACTGCACATTACTTTGTGACTCAACCCTCATGCTTTGCTTGGAATCAGGTAAAAGTTGGTACCAGGAAAGGCATTGTCTGGACAGAGGACATTTGTTTCAATGAATGCTGTCCGACCTGTGCAAGCATGGAAATGCAGACATTAAGATAATGATGGTGATGGTGATTAATGATTTCTGTATCATATGCAATTGTGGTTAAAAAAAAAGAAGTAAAATATTATTCACAATCTTCCTTTCTTACCACAGTTCTATTCATAGACTTATGATTGGATTCATCAGCAGGCATATTCCTAAATGGGTGATTAACAGAGATTTCTAATGGAAAACAATAGAAGAAAATGAGTGGTGGTGGTAGAGTGAGTTATGGTCATGGTGGGAGGTGTAGCTTTATGAGAGTATCAGTTGACCAAGCTAATTAGAGTGTCAGACTGACCAACAGACGACAACTTGTCATTTATCGTTTGCGCTCCTAGGTATGAATGATGACTTAAGGCATATTTATAGCTTTTTATAAGGTGATTAAGCAACAGAAGCAGCACTAATCACCTTCTTAGTTTAGGGAAAATGAACGGAGTTGGTATTCAGTAAGCCAACATCACCATCATCACCATCATTGTTGTTGTCATCACTAATTTTTTTTTTATCAGCTTTCAATGTTGGCATGGGTTAGATGTTTTGACTGAGTTGAAAGACAGTGAGTTGCTACACAGTGGGGTTGAACCCAAAACCATGTAGTTTCAAAGTGAGCATCTTAACCACAGCCAAAGGAATGAATGCAATGAATATGGGACAGGGTCGAACGGGTTAATATAACTTGTTGGCAGAGGATGATGATAAGAATGAAGTATGAACGACTAGTGGGAGTGTAGCCCAGTAACGGTGTAGTTAAGCTGTTACAAACTGACAACTGCAGGAAATATCTAAACAGGAAAGGGAGTTTCAGAACGTTGACATTTGGTGGGAAGAAAGACTGGATGTAGTGAGTGGTTAGCGTAAGGGCCTGAGGTGTGGGAGACATAATATAAAGGGGGAAACAAAAGGAATAGAGATAAGTGAGTCTGGAGTATCTGAGCAGAGCTACCACTGAGCTCCTAATTCAGAGTACCAGAGTGACATAAGACTGGTCAGCTATGGAGAATAGAGGCCACAGTAGCTGTAGAGGCAGAGAGAGAGGGGGGGGAAGCACAATCTGTGGGTTAGAGACTGGAGTGTGTTGTCTGAATGATTTTATGCTAATCAGTTGGGGACTGTTCATATATATGTGTGTGTGTGTGTGTGGCAGGTGAGGGGTGGTGGAGAATTGTCCCTCATCTGTCAAAATACTGCAGGAATTTGGTGCCAAGCAAGCAGGCTTGTATAAAATAACTTGTATTAAA
>NC_068989.1:71759960-71762791 GCF_001194135.2 Octopus bimaculoides | reverse complement strand
ATGTCCTCATGAAGCACATCTGATTATTCCAGTATTCTAAAATTGTATGTAGGCGTTGTATTTGTGTGAGGTATGTATAAGAGTTGAAAATTCTGGGAAATATTTTCTGTAGAGTAAATAATATCAGAAGTGGAGAATACCAAAGAATTTTCCAAACTCCTGTTTTGATATATATGCAGAGAGAGAGAGAGAGGGAGGGATGGGTGGGTAGGAAGTTTAATGTAGTACCTTAATAATGATATGATTCTCAAGATTCTTGCAGAAAACTTCCGGAACAATGAAGGTCTTATAAAGAATTTTGGAGTAGGAGTGAGGGAGATTGATAAGTAATTAGAATAATAGAGACACTTATAACACATACACACACATAGATAGATAGGTTAGCTAGGTCAATAGATAGATAGATAGACATAGGTATATATTTATAATGTCGATAGAGAAATATAAACATATATAGCTATAGACATTACTATATATACTGACAAACCTAAGAGTGAGCCTCTAAGTGGTTGCACAACCTGCTACAATAGCAGCCAAACGTTTTTCCTTAAATCACCACAAATCAATGTTATAAAAAGGTAAAAAAAAAAACATTGGATAATGTAGTTCTGGCTAGACTATGACGGGGGGAAAATAGAGAAAAAACAAAACAGTTATAGCTGGAACAGCTTCAATCTCTGATCAATCTTTTGGGGCTAAAAAACAACAATAATTCTTTCTACTATAGGCACAAGGCCTGAAATTTTGGGGGAAGAGGCTTGTCAATTACAGGCAATGTTGTTGGTGGAAAGTCCCCTCAGGCATTCTATGGAGAATAATAATAATAATAACAATAATAAAAAGAGCACTCAGAGAGCACAAACTGCTACCAAGGCAACACCAATGTCCTCTCAACAATTAGCCAGAGTTGATTTTTAAAATGAGAATATCTGAAATGAACTCGAATGCTCTCACAAACGAGAATACTAAAAATGAAACTGACCGCTCTTAAAAATTAAGTAAAAAAAACAGGAAAAATAATCCAGAATCCTTGTCCAGCACCAGATTGATCCCAAAATGTAATCAGTTCATGCCAGTCAAAAAGCCAAGCATCCCTGAAAGTTTCATCTGAATCCATCCAGCGGTTCTTGAGATATCTTGTCCATGGATAAACAAACAAACAAACACAACTGGAAATAATACCTCCGCCCTCACTAAGGTGAAGGTAATAATAATAATAATAATAATAATGATTTCTTTATTAACCACAGGGGTTTACCGGCAAGGTCATGCACTGTTTATCTTGATATGAGATCACCATGTTGCGCACATATGGTTGTGATGCATGTGCCTGGTGTACCCTTATCAGACAGTTAGTCATGATGGGTATAATGGGCTTTGTATATTTTACCCCAGTGTCACTTTGATCGCATGCACTGTTCTCTCACTCAATAATAATAATAATAATAATAATGGTTTCAAATTTTAGCACAAGGCCAGAAGTTTTTGATGGGAGGTGTTAAGTCGATTACATCAACCCCAGTACTCAACTGATACTTATTTTATTGACCCTGAAATGAAAAGGTCGATCTCAGCAGAATTTGAACTCAGAACATAGATGGATGAAACACCATTAAGCATTTTGCTCAGTGTGCTAACAATTCTGTCAGCTCACCACCTAAAAAACCTTTTCTGCTGTAGGCACATGACCCAAAATTTTACAGGAATGAGATGCTGGTTGTTTACATTGACCCCAGTGCTCATTTGGTATTTATCTTATTGACCCCGCCAGAAAGATGACAGGCAAAGTCGACCTCAGCAGAATTTGAACTCAGAATAATAATGGCAAATGAAACGTCACTAAGCATCTTGTTTGGTGTGCTAACGGTTCTACCACCTTGCAGTCTACAATAATAAGTATTATGCTTAAAGAAATTGGTAAGGTTTGCTCAATAGTATTTTTGTGGGAGGGAGGGAGGAAAGGGGGGGAGTGAACCCGGCAGAGGTGTTGGAAGAAGTGCAGTACAATAGTAGTAGTAGTGGTGGTGGTGGTGGTGGTGGTTGTAGTTGCAGTGGTAAAAAGTATGTTCTTACTGATAGTAGTGGTAGTAGTAGATATGTTTTTATTATTTAGTAGTAGTATTGGTAGTAGTGGCATTGATTGCAGTAACAGTGGTGGTAGTAGTATAATTAGTAGCAGCAACAGCAGATTTGATTGCATTGGTGGCAATAGTGGTAGTAGTAGTAATGTTTTTATCTGTAGTAGTCGTAGTAGTAGTGTCTTTATCTATTGTAGTAGTAGTAGATGTTTTTATCTGTAGTAGTAGCAATAGTAGCAGTAGCTTTGACTGCAGTAGCAGCAGTAGTAGCAGCAGCAGCAGCTTTGACTGCATTATTGGTGTGGTGGTAGTAGTAGTAGTAGCTGTAGCTTTGACTGCAGTAATGGTGGTAGTAATAGTGCTGGTAATAGTAGTTTTGATTGCAACAGTAGTAGTAGTAGTGGTGGTCTTGTTGATGTTGCTAGTGTTGTTGTTGTTGTTGTTGTTTAGCCACTGGTCAGCCTTGATTGAGCAGACTTTTGATCAAGGACATTCCAACTAGGACCATCCTGTCCTTTTAAGGTTATTCAGGAAAACATTCTCCAACATGTCCTTCCCTTTTTCCCAAGACAATAAGTAAAGTGTGATTTTAGAAAAATTTTGTTGCTATTTCTTGTGTAGAAGTTGTTGCTGTTAGTGGTGATGGTGCAGTGGCGGTATGATGGTATTGGTGATGGTGGTGGTTGTAGTGGTTTTGGTGATAGCATCACTGGTAATGATAGTGGTGGTGGTGGTGGTGGTGGTGGTGGTGGT
>NC_068989.1:71756986-71759588 GCF_001194135.2 Octopus bimaculoides | reverse complement strand
GGGGGTACAAATGATGGTGGTGGTGGTGGTGGTGGTAGTCGTACTATTAGTGATGGTAGTGTTCAAAATGATGATGGTGGTGGTGGTAACAATACTGCTGGTTATGGTAGCAATGGTGGTGGTGGTGGTGGTTGTGGTGTTAGTGCACTAGTTAGGATAGTCATGGTGCTTCTCTGACAGAAATGGTATTTAGTGCTAGTGATAATAGTGGTATTGATAAACGGCAGCAGTGGCAGTGGTGGTGGTGGTGGTGGTGATTTCTGTAGAGTTTCTGGAGGGGAACAGTATTGATAAGAGAGCTACCACTGGGAAGGTAACACATCAGATGCCATCTTGCTTCCTTAAATACCAAACGAAGTATTAGTTACTGGTTACAGATGTGGAAACAGTTGTAATAGTGGTGGTGGTGGTGGTGCTCGTCGTTGTAGTGATGGTGGTGGCTGCGTTTGTGATTAGTGTTGATGCTGATAGTGGTGGTGGTGGTGTTTGTGATGATGATAGTGACAGTGGTGGTAATGATGGTAGAGGTGCCAACGATGGTGTAGTAATAGTTGTGGCTGTAGTAGTATAAGTTATGAGGATGGTAGTGATAGTCGTCATAATGGTGATTACAGTGCTGATATTTCATAGTGGCAGATGTGGTAGCGGTTGTGTTGCAGTCGCAGTGGTAGTAATTATAGTTTTGAAAGTAGTGGTGGTGATGGTGACCAAAGTACTGACCATAGTGATAGTGATTAGTAATAGTAAAGATTGTAGTATTGGTAGCAATCATTGTGATGGTAGTAGTACAACAACAATGCTGAGAAGTCCTACTAAGACACTTCTAATGGTACCAATACAAAATTGTTATGACAGTTGGCAGGGAGGCACATGATGATAGTGATAGCAGTGGTTGTGGTGGTGGTGGTGGTGGTGGTGGTGGTTGCTGTTACAGCAACAGCAATGTTAAATGTCTGACTTATATATCACCCTCCCTCCCTCTCTCCCTCCACCTAGTTGCACTAGTACAAAATAAAAAAAATTAAAAAATAACTCCAACAAAAAAAAAAAAGAACAACATTACTAGTTGGATGGGATGAGCATGGTGATAGCAATGCTATTATTGATTGATGTTATATCAATAATTGTATTGCTTTTGCCCCGTCTTCTCTCCCACATGTCACTCACATACTCCTACATCTCTCAATATCTGTGTTGTTGAGGCTGTGCCAAAGTGGTGGGGGTCTCTATGCAAAACAAGGATACTGAAAACTTTTTAGTATCACCCTGACACCTCATCATCACTATCTTCTCTCCTTTTCCAGTAGACATGGCCATAGGAGTGGCTGTGTGGTAAGTAGCTTGCTTACCAACCACATGGTTCCGGGTTCAGTCCCACTGCGTGGCAGGCACCTTGGGCAAGTATCTTCTACTATAGCCTCGGGCCGACCAAAGCCTTGTGAGTGGATTTGGTAGATGGAAACTGAAAGAAGCCCGTCGTATATATGTATATATATGTTTGTGTGTCTGTGTTTGTTCCCCCACCATAAACTTGACAACCGATGCTGGTGTGTTTACGTCCCCTCCCCGTAACTTAGCAGTTCGGCAAAAGAGACCGATAGAATAAGTACTAAGCTTCCAAAGAATGAGTCCTGGGGTCGATTTGCTCGACTAAAGGCAGTGCTCCAGCATGGCCACAGTCAAAAGACTGAAACAAGTAAAAGAGTAAAGAGTATGTATTTCTTCTGCAGCAAGGCACCCATAGCTATTCCCCTATTGTACTCTTGCTTCTCAAAACCTGGCATAAACCACCTTCTTTAATTTTATCTTCCCACCTCTCAACCCTAACCCCTGGACCAAGAAGTTCTTGTTTTGCAAGCTACTTGACGACCTCACTAGTCATCATCATCATCATTATCATCATCGTTTAACGTCCGCTTTCCATGCTAGCATGGGTTGGACGATTTGACTGAGGACTGGTGAAACCAGATGGCTACACCAGGCTCCAATCTGATTTGGCAGAGTTTCTACAGCTGGATGCCCTTCCTAACGCCAACCACTCCGAGAGTGTAGTGGGTGCTTTTTACGTGTCACCTGCACGAAGGCCAGTCAGGCGGTACTGGCAATGGCCATGCTCAAAATGGTGTATTTTATGTGCCACCCGCACAAGAGCCAGTCCAGGGGCACTGGCAACGATCTCGCTCGAAAATCCTTAAAGCACCCATTGCATTCTGTAAGATGGTTGGCATCAGGAAGGGCATTGAGTTGTAGAAATCCTGCCAAAGTAGGCAGTGGAACAGAATGCAGCCCTCAGACCTGTCAGATCATATCCAATCAGTCAACCATCCAATCCATGCCAGCATGGAACATGGATGCTGAATGATAATGATATGAAGCATAAATGTTGATTCACTTCATTTTTGCTAAGAAAAATTAACAAATTAAGGCATAGGAGTGGCTGTGTGGTAAGAAGCTTGCTTACCAACCACATGGTTCAGGGTTCAGTCCCACTGCATGGCACCTTGGGCAAGTGTCTTCTACTATAGCCTCGGGCCGACCAAAGCCTTGTGAGTGGATTTGGTAGACGGAAACTGAAAGAAGCCTGTCGTATATATGTATATAT
>NC_068989.1:71755230-71756116 GCF_001194135.2 Octopus bimaculoides | reverse complement strand
TGTTGATTCACTTCATTTTTGCTAAGAAAAATTAACAAATTAAGGCATAGGAGTGGCTGTGTGGTAAGAAGCTTGCTTACCAACCACATGGTTCAGGGTTCAGTCCCACTGCATGGCACCTTGGGCAAGTGTCTTCTACTATAGCCTCGGGTCGACCAAAGCCTTGTGAGTGGATTTGGTAGACGGAAACTGAAAGAAGCCTGTCGTATATATGTATATATGTATATATATATATGTATGTGTGTATGTGTTTGTATGTCTGTGTCTGTCCCCACAACATCGCTTGACAACCGATGGTCGTGTGTTTATGTCCCCGTCACTTAGCGATTCGGCAAAAGAGACCGATAGAATAAGTACTAGGCTTACAAAGAATAAGTCCCGGGGTCGATTTGCTCGACTAAAGGAGGTGCTCCAGCATGGCCGCAGTCAAATGACTGAAACAAGTAAAAGAGTAAAGACTAAGGTGGGCCATAAGTCTTTCACTACATAAATTCGATACATTCTGGAATTGTCAATGACAAACTTCTGTTTTACTGCACTTGAATAGAATAAATAAAATAATGTTGAATACACATGTACATGAACAAAATGAATAATAATAATAAACCTTTCTACAATAGGCACAAGGCCTGAAATTTGGGGGAGGAGGCTAGTCAATTTCATCAACCCCAATGCGTAATTGGTACTTATTTAATTGACCCTGAAAGGATGAAAAGCAAAGTCGACCTTGGTGGAATTTGAAGTCAGAATGTAGCAGCAGACGAAATACCACTAAGCATTTCACCCACCATGCTAACAATTCATCCAGCAATAATAATAATAATAATAATAATAACAATACTCTTACTCTTTACTCTTTTAAGTCATTTGACTGCGGCCATGCTGG
>NC_068989.1:71749738-71755220 GCF_001194135.2 Octopus bimaculoides | reverse complement strand
ATAATAACAATACTCTTACTCTTTACTCTTTTAAGTCATTTGACTGCGGCCATGCTGGAGCACTGCCTTTAGTTGAGCAAATTGACTCCAGGACTTATTCTTTGTAAGACTAGTACTTATTATATCGGTCTCTTTTTGCCAAACCGCTAAGTTACAGGGACATAAACACACCAGCATTGGTTGTCAAGTGATGGTGGGGAAACAAACACAGACACACAAACACACATACATATATATATATATATATATATATATATATATATATATATATATATATATATACATATATACGATGGGCTTCTTTCAGTTTCCGTCTACCAAATCCACTCACAAGGCTTTGGTCGGCCCGAGGCTGTAGTAGAAGACACTTGCCCAAGGTGCCATGCAGTGGGACTGAACCCGGAACCATTTGCCACCAGGGTGTATGAGGGGAGCAATACAATGACAGACACAAAGTGTGATGAGGTTTACATATAATGAAATGATAAAATTGTTTTTTTTAAAAGTGGGGATGTAACTATCTACAGTATACAATGAAAAAGAAGGGAAATATACATAGTATACAAATTAAGAATAAAAAAGGGGGGGGATCATAGAGATGTAGCTCTCTTGATACAGGATCACCTCTAGGAATAATCGAGGAACCCCACTGCCTGAGATCTCCCCAAACACCAAGAGCAAGTGCCCCTTCCAATTCCCTTTCTCCAAATCACAGGCGAAAATGGCAAGAGTGGATGACACCTCTCTAAGTGTAACTTAGAGAGGTATCATCCATTCTTGCCATTTTCACAACTTTCAATAAACTCACTCAAGGACAGCACTTCCATCTCCAACTTCAGTTTCCTTTTCAAGTGAAACTTGAAGAATTCAGTAAGACCTCTACCAAAGAGGAAAGCATCTGTCCTTGTGCTTTCAGCCTTGTCCACCACACAACCTCTTTTTTCCCACCCTGTATACACACATTAGCAGCAGCAGCATTGTTTTTAATGCACACTTTTCCACATTAGCATGGGTCAGACAAAATTCAATGAGGTAGATTTTCGATGACTGAATACCCCTTTTCCTGGGTGCCTAGAACTCCTTTTGATGCCTGTCATTCAATGAGTTTGTCAAAGTTAACTTGTTGTTATTAATCCTCAGCTCAGTTCTCACTGAACAGATCTAAAACTGAAGAAAGCATTCCACTCATAGCCATCCCATCTATTTTTTTACTTTTTTAGTTTCAGTTCTTGAGTACCCATAGAAGAGTTGACTCCCTTGATAGTAATCTCGTCACATCTCTCATCTAACAATAACTTTCTTCCATTCTCTTCAACACCCTGAGGTGCTGGAAAACGCTCACAATTCCTGCCCCTCTTTATGCTACTAAACTATCATAAAAAATATTCTCCAACTATATTATTTGGTATATCATGCTTATCCTTCTTTTTGTGTGTGTGTGTGTGTGTGTGTGTGTGTGTTAAGAAGCAAGGGTATGGTTTATATATATATATTGCATCAATCTCATTGTTTTGGCATCTGCTTTTCCATGCTAGCATGAATTGGGCAGGCAGTGCTTTATGCCCAAAATGTCCTCCTTCATAGTGCCAAACCTTTTAATCCTCTGTTATCACAGTGTTCATGGGTACACTCTTTGCTTTGCTGGCACTCCGTCGCTTACGATGTCGAGGGTTCCAGTCGATCCGATCAACGGAACAGCCTGCTCATGAAATTAACGTGCAAGTGGCTGAGCACTCCACAGACACGTGTACCCTTAACATAGTTCTTGGGGATATTCAGCGTGACAGTGTGACAAGGCTGACCCTTTGAATTACAGGCACAACAGAAACAGGAAGAAAGTGTGAGAGAAAGTTGTGGTGAAAGAGTACAGTAGAGTTCGCCACCATCCCCTGCCGGAGCCTCGTAGAGCTTTAGGTGTTTTCACTCAATAAACACTCACAACGCCCGGTCTGGGAATCGAAACCACGATCCTATGACCTTGAGTCCGCTGCCCTAACCACTGGGCCATTGCGCCTCCACATGGGTACACTATACCCATTCTAAAAGCCAAGACACAACAGGATATGGATACACACAAACTTTTGCATGGTTTCCATCTAGTAAATTCCATCCACATGAAATATTGGTTTCAAATTTTGGCACAAGGTCAGCTATTTTGGAGAAGGGAGTGAGTCAATTACATTGACCACAGTGTTTAACCGGTACTTATTTTATCAACCCCAAAAGGATGAAAGGCAAAGTCAACCTTGGAGGAATTTGAACTCGGAACGTAAATTCCACTCAGCAATTTGCCCAGTGTGTTAACAATTCTTCCAGTTTGCCACACAAAATATTGTTCAAGCAAAGTTTATAACTGAAAACCTTTGCCTGAGGTACTATGTAAGGTGAGAATTGAACCCTGGATTGTGTGGTTACAAAGCTTTGCCAAGTGCTTTCTACTTTCATAAGACAGCCATCATTCAACTCAGCCTCCATGGGTCCCATTCCTTGACCATTGCTTTCCTTCTGTTTTTCTTTCTTTCATTCTGGGATTTTTTCTCCTTTTTTTTTTTTTTTTTTTTTTCACAACCAGACACAAGCATGGCTGTGTGGTTAAAAAGCTCGCTTTGCAGTCATGTTGTTTCAGGTTCAGTCCCACTGTGTGGCACCTTGGACAAGTATCTTCTATTATAGCTCTGAGTCGACTAATACCTGTGAGTGAATTTGGTTGACGAAAACTGTGTGGAAGCCTGTTGTGTCTAATATGTGTTTGTATGTGTGTACACTCACACCTGCTTGGCAATTGGTGTTGGTTTGTTTATGTCCTGCAACTTAGCAGTTGGGCAGGAGAGACCAACAGAATAAGTACCAGATTTAAAAAACATAAGTACTGGGGGTTAATATGTTCAACAACAACCATTCTAGATAGTGCCCCAACATGACCACAGTCCAATGACTGGAATAAATAAATGATTTAGTAGTATATATATTTTTTCCTTCTTCATTTACGATCTTCTATCATTACTCTTTTACTTGTTTCAGTCATTTGACTGTGGCCATGCTGGAGCACCGCCTTTAGTCGAGCAAATCGACCCTGGGACTTATTCTTTGTAAGCCTAGTACTTATTCTATCGGTCTCTTTTGCCGAACCGCTAAGTGACGGGGACATAAGCACACCAGCATCGGTTGTCAAGCAATGCTAGGGGGACAAACACAGACACACAAACACACACACATATATATAAATACATATATACAACGGGCTTCTTTCAGTTTCCATCTACCAAATCTACTCACAAGGCTTTGGTCGGCCCGAGGCTATAGTTGAAGACACTTGCCCAAGATGCCACCCAGTGGGACTGAACCCGGAACCATGTGGTTGGTAAGCAAGCTACTTACCACACAGCCACTCCTGCATCTAATTATGTATTTTACATTTTTCTTTCAATTCTACTTTTTTTTTTCTTTTACCATATTCTATTGTTTGTTTTCTTTTGATTTTCTTGTCTGGGTGTTTGTGTGTGTGTGTTTTCATTCCTTTCTAGTTTGAACCTCCTCCTCTTTCATTACCTTCCTCTCCAATATCCTCCTCCTTCTTCATCATCATCATCATCTTTCTCATTCTTTACACTTTTCTCATATGCTCCTATCACTACCATTACAACCACTGCAACCAACAACACTCAGCACCACCACCACCACCACCATTACTACTGCTATTACTATATTCTACCTCATCATCCACCCACTTTTCAATTAAATAATTACATTATTTTTTAAAGTGTTTTAACTTTAATGTCTTTAATCAATCAATCAATACATTACAAACTTTCTAAAATATTTATAAAAATTAAACTCGTTTAGTGATGTACTGATAATTGTCATCATCATCACCATCATCATCATTATTATTGTTAAGAAAGCAAGCTGACTGACTAGTTTGAGCGTCGGACAAAAAAAAAAAAGCTTTGCAGTATCTGTTCTGGCTCTTTACATTCTGAGATGAAATTTTTCTAAGGTTGACTGTGCCTTTTACTCTTTCAGGGTCAATAGAATAAAGTCAGGTATTGGGGTCAATGTAATTGACTAAGCACCCCACCACCTGCCACTAAAATTGCTGGCCAGAATTGCTGCCTTGGCTTTTAGAATGGGTATAGTGTACCTATGAACACTGTGTGATAACAGAGGATTAAAAGGTTTGGCACCATGAAGGAGGACATTTTGGGTATAAAGCACTGCCTGCCCAATTCATGCTAGTATGGAAAAGCAGATGCCAAAGCAATGAGATTGATGCAATATATCATCATCATCATCGTTTAACGTCTGCTTTCCATGCTAGCATGGGTTGGACGATTTGACTGAGGACTGGCGAACCAGATGACTACACCAGGCTCCAGTCTGATTTGGCAGAGTTTCTACAGCTGGATGCCCTTCCTAACGCCAACCACTCCGAGAGTGTATATATATATATTTGAAACCATTTCTGACTCTTTAATGTTTTGAGCTCAAATCCTATCAAGGTTGACTTTTACCTTTCATCCTTTTGTGAGGGGGTTAATAAAACAAGTCCCAGTCAAGCACTGGGGCTGACATAATTGACTTGACCACTTCCCTCAAAAATTTCAGACTTTATGCATAAAGTAGAAAGAATTATTATTAATGGTAAAAGCTGGCAAAATCATTGGAACACTGGAAAAAAATGCTTTGCAGTATTTGTTTCACCCCTTTACATTTTAAGTTCAGATCTCATCCTTATTTTACTGTTTACCCATTTTCATGTAACCCCACATAGAATTGTATCATTTTGTACCTCACCGAGGCAATGACTTGTGACCGAGACCTTTGGAAATATGCTGTGCGTGAGAAGACCCGGCAAGCCAGGTGAGACCATAATCCGAGGCCTCTGCCAGGGGTGTAGCCAGCCCACTTATGCATACCTTTCCTTCATTGGACACTAAACTCTGCTTGCAAAGACCTGTTGGGGCAAGTGAAAGTGAAATCGTGATGGCACCTGTACCAGTGGAGCACTAACAGCACTGTCCAAGCGTGATCGTTGTCAGAGCAGCTGTCTGGTTTCCGTGCCAGTGGCACGTAAATAGCACCATTTGAGCGTGATCGTTGCCAGCGTCACCTTCCTGGCACGGGAAAAGACATTCGAGCGAGGTCGTTGCCAGTGCCGCTGGACTGGCTCCTGTGCAGGTGGCACGTAAAATACACCATTTTGAATGTGGCCGTTGCCAGTACCGCCTGACTAGCCTTCGTGCCGGTGGCACATAAAAGCACCCACTACACTCTCGGAGTGGTTGGCGTTAGGAAGGGCATCTAGCTGTAGAAACTCTGCCAAATCAAATTGGAGCCTGGTGCAGCCATTTGGTTTGCCAGTTCTCAGTCAAATCGTCCAACCCATGCTAGCATGGAAAGTGGACGTTAAACAATGATGATGATGATGTACCATTCTCAATCTTTTAATAAATTCTTAGTGGTTAATTAAGGGGCCATTATT
>NC_068989.1:71748358-71749482 GCF_001194135.2 Octopus bimaculoides | reverse complement strand
ATTATTATTATTGTTGTTATTTCTTTCCAGGTTGCTGCCAGAGAACAATGTGAATTGATGCAGTGGTGTGTGCTGGACTGGAATCAATTGGCTATTGATTTTTACAAACGATTTGGCGCCACTGATATCACTAAAGATGTTGGAGAACTTTTTAGACTTAGTCACAACCAACTGAAGGAAATTGCTTCCAAAATTCCTTAACTACTACCATTCTAGAAAAAAAAAATAATAAATAAAATTACAATAGAAAGCAAAAAAAATAACGAAAAAAAAAACAAAAAGAAAACATTTAAAAAATAAATATAAGACCAAGAAGATAAAAAAAACGTTTTAGTATATTAAGAGGAAATGGAACAAACCTAACAAAGAAAGAAAGAAAAAAGAAGATACAGTAAAAACAAAAAATAGCTATCCCTGATTTTTTATTTATTTAAAAAAAAATTATTCCATTAATCACTTAAATATTCTTTTTGTTTTATTTAGTGTTTTTCTTTAATTTTTTTAAAAATCATTTTGTTTAATTCTTTGTTATAAGAATTTTTTTCTGTTAGAATAAAAAAATATATCAAAGTATAAAAATGATGAAAGAAACAGCAACTAAAATTAAGACAATTAGTTGTATTTAAATGATAAGAATGATGATGACAATTAAACTAAAGGATATTGGAATTAAGACTTTCCTTGTCGACCTGCAGAAAAGTGCAACCTGGATTCTGCAAGAATCTTTAGAAGGATTCACAAGATTTGAGGAGATTATTGCCACCAAACCTCAAGATAAAATAGCTGATAACTAATATAAGATATGCTAGTTTTAATGATAATAACGGTTATAATAATATTAGTGTGATAATGTGAGATGGGAGATGAGGAAATGCACACAAAGATAAGATTAAGATTGTGTTTTTGGGGTGGGGTTTATGATATATAGAAGTGATGGTGTATTAAGATGGTCTGCATATAGCATATAGATGATGCATGGTGTTTAGAAGGTAACTTAGATGGTTGGTGGTGAAGACATAGACGGTGTGTGATAGTGAGTAATTTAGATGGTATAAAGAGAAAATATGCTGATGATCATTAATGATTCTCTCTCTCTCTCTCTCTCTCTCTCTCTCTCTCTCTCT
>NC_068989.1:71728921-71747607 GCF_001194135.2 Octopus bimaculoides | reverse complement strand
ATATATATATATATATATATATATATATATATATATATATACAAAGCATATATAGAAAGACTTTATAGGTAGAAAAAGTTTAGTAGAGAGACATATAGTACAGATAAAGTAAAAAAAAAATTGAAAGACAGTAGAGAATGACTGTGTCTGTCTGACAAGTTAATGGAGAGAGAAATTAGGAGAGTATATATATGTATGTATATGTTTGAAACAGATTTGTGTATGTATTTGAAACTGAAGAGACAAGGAGAGAGAGTGAGTGTGTGTGTTTGTGAGAAAGAATGGCATGTCTGTTCATAAAAGAGAAGAGAGGGTAAACAAAGAAGGTTCGAGAGAGATTGAGTTTATTAAAGAAGATAGGTATGTCATACTAATACAAAGAGAGATTGGATCAAAAGTAGCAAATTCTTCGTACAGTATTCTTTATCACTACTACAACCACTGTTTTGTTCAAAAATCAAGATTCTTGCTCTCTCTGTCTCTGTCTGTCTGTCTCTCTCTCTCTCTTTCAGAACTTTCCAATCAATATTGGTGAATTTAGAGAGAGAGAAATGGATGAGAGTAAAAGAGTTGGGGTAGGCATGAGGTTGAGAAGATTTAAGAACAGGTGAATGAAAAGAGGCGAGAAAGGAAAATAGGGGGAGTAGATGGGAGGAACGGTGACAGATAAAATAGAGAGAGAGAGAGAGAGAGGGTGGAGATCTGTATATGTTTAAGTGATGAGAGAGAATGGGGGGTGGTTATGGTAATGGAATGGATATGAAGAGAGGGAGATGTTTGGAGAATGGATGATGGAAAAGAGGTGGATGTCAAGAGAGACTTTGTGTGTGTGTGTGTGCATGTTTGTCAGATGAGAGGGAAAGTGAGAGGATACAATAGAAAGAGGGTAGAGTAAATGCTTGTGTCTCAGGTGAGAAAGAGAGAGGAAGAAAGGAAGAGATGGTATAGGAAGTGGGCAGAGTAAGTGCATGTGTGTTTATCAGGGGAGGGAGAGAGAGAATAGTATTGGAAGTGAGTGGAGCAGATATCATGAGAGAGAGAGAGAGAAGGACATAAAGAATGAGTGAAGTGATGTCTGGTGAAAGGAGGAGAGAGAGAAAGAGAGATGTGTAAAGAAAAACGAAGATAGAGAGAGAGATGTGTATAGAAAATCAAGAAAAGGTAAATCTAGGTTATATTTATTCAATGGTAAAAGCTACTTACTCACTTGATTGATCAGACAGCAGACAATGGGTGGCTGAGTAACTGGAGGACTAGCAGACATCAAGGTTTGATATTTTAGTAGAATATTCCACAAGAGAACAACAACAATAACAGCTACAACAATGTAGGAGAAGAATAGTTAGATGACGTGATTATGTGATAAAGGAACCAGAATTATGGAGCAGGGTGGGTGGGGACAGCAGTTTAAGTGTCTGAAATATTGTCATAAATTTAATAATAACACTGACAAATTGTCACACAAAGACTGAGCCTTTAGATTCACCTGTACCACATTCCTGAGAATAACAATGTCGGTTTATTCCTTCCAGATTTTTCTATGTTACTTTGCAGTTAGTTGTTAGGCCATTTGAATAAAAGTGGAGTTTTGGTGTTTATCATTTTATGTTTTTTTTTTTTTGGTTTTTGTTTCTTGTTTTATTTTCTTTTACTGCCAAAATATGTAGAAGACATTGTAAATTAGAAATTTATGGCCAAAAAAAGTCCCTTTCTTTTCCCAGGTTTTTCTTTTGGCTATTTTTTCTTCCTGTTTTTCATTTTCGTCTTCTATTTCTTTTCTTTAACTGTTCCTATCAGACAATTTCTTTTTTTTTTTTTTTTCACTTTTGAGAAAATAAAACACACTTTTTTTTTTTTAATGCACTGCAATGAAGGGTACCCAATCTTGGATTAGGTACCTTGAAGCTATTATCACCTTGATTAAACGGGATGTCTTAACTAACAAAACAAACACGTAAATTATTAATTTAATCAATAAATAGACCCTTTTATTAAAGTGCCATTTCTATAATTAATTGATCATAATTAGTTACGAAAACGATTCAGTTAGTCTAAATTTACGTAATAACTATTAACAATTGCATCATCTATTCCACAAGGTAATAGTTCTAAATAGATGGAGTAAAATTAATGATAGTGTTAATTTTAGAGAGCGGTGAGCATTGCCTTGCAAACAGCAAGCTCCAGCAAGCCATATATATGACTGGTATCAAATTCCAGTCAAAGATCTTGCTTTTATTTCTTCTTTTTCTTTTTATTTCCACTTCACTATGTCATTAATGCCTTTGGAAAACAAAAAATGATTAAGTGGATACTGTCTTGGACTACCAATTCTTATCTACTGTAAGTATTTCGTTGTCTATTTTGGACAATGGACTTCATTCTACAAGCCTCAGCTAGTCTAGCTGTCAGGAATAGGTACTGGATTCATCTGCAAATGTTACCTGGGGAGGACTGACATTCTCCTTTCCAATTCAAGAAAAAGAAAAAGAAAAAAAAAACTGTTGGTAGTAACATTTCTTTCTTGCAATATTTTTTATCTCTCTCCACCACACACTGCACGTACTGTGAGAGTCTTGCTTACAGATCAAAATAACTAACTACACTGATTCACCAATTTCTATAATCAATCAATATTAATCAACTAACGTTTTAATCAATATTAATCGATATTAGTCAAAGGCAAGGCAGAAAGTTGGCAGAAGTGGTAGAGCACACTCTTGCATACATTACATTGACACTGTTTAGTTCCAACCCTCTCCATTACAAGTTCAAATCACGCTAGGGTTCACTTTACCTTTCAAACCATCCTGCATCAATAAGAGAAATATCAGTAATATACTAAGGCTTGATTCACTTGACTACATCCCCTTTATTTTGACATTTAGGCCTTGTGCCTAACCTTTAGAAACCACGGTAAATTAACTGATACAAGGTGCGACAGAAAAACCTCCCATATATTAAATGGATATTAGTGTGGCACTAATGACGTTATGTAGGAAGGTAACAATATTTTCAAATAATATTGTTTTACTCTTTTCTTTTCAGTTACTATCATCATTTAGATCAGTGCACATCATGTGATTACTGTTAAAATGTTTTATCAAGAATGGTGAATCTGAGGTTTCTTTGCTACACCCTGTATCTCATCCAACTAGTATTGTTAATCTTCAATTACAATTCTCAGTGCTATAATATTCTCTATAGTCATACACTATGTACTCTGTCCTCAGGAGTACTCTAAATCCTCTGCTTCAACACTCAGTAGTATTGTATGCCTTTAAATACTCAGTGAACATCAAAGAAGTGGCAGAATCGTTCGCAATTTGGACAAAAAGACTAGCAGTATTTCATTCATCTTTACATTCTGAGTTCAAGTTCTACTGAGGTCGACTTAGCCTGTCATCCTTTCGGTGTCAACAAAATAAGTACCAGTTGAATACTGGTGTCAATGTAATTGGCTCACACGAAATTGCTGGCTGAGTGCCAAAATTTGAACCCATTATTTTAATACTTAATGAAAGGCAGTGAGCTGGCAGAATCATAAACAAGTCAGACAAAATGTTAAGTGGCATTTCTTCTAACTTGTTATATTCTGAGTTCAAATTCCTCCGAGGTTGACTTTGCCTTTCATCATTTCAAGGTCAATAAAATAAGAATCAGTTGATATGGGGGGTTGATGTAATCAACTAACCCCAACCCCCAAAATTCCTGACCCAGTACCAATAGCAGAAAGTCTTTTAATATCTAGTTAAGTGGCAAGCTGGCAGAATCATTAAAGCATGAAAAAATACTTTCTTGTATTTATTATAACTCTTTAAATTCTGTGTTCAAATTCTACCAAAATTAACTTTTCTTTTTAGGGGTGGATAAAATAAAATACCTACCAAGAACTGGGATCAATGGGATCAAGTGAGCCCTCCCATCAAAACTGCTGACCTTGTACCTAAATCAGAAACAATTACTTTAATACTCAGTAAGTTTAATGATCATAAAGACCCATCTTTAGTTCTTTTCTGGCTCTGATTCAATATTCATGTTATTCATTCCAACAGCAACCTTAGAAAATGAATATTTTACTGACTAAAAACTCATTCTCTTCATTTATCTTCCCTGATATTTAGATAAATATTTGTGTTTTGCATTTTCTATTATTTATTTATCTAATATATAAAATAAAATATTTTCCATTGAGCAACCATATCCATATTTCCATTAACGATACACAGTTGTCAGGAAGTATGCATGATAAAATCTACCTCCTTAAGTTGTAGTGCACCTGAGCACTGTATACAATCAGCTCATTATTATTATTATTATCCTAAAGATGGCAGAAGGTGGTGAGCTGACAGAATTGTTAGTGTACTGGACAAAATGTTTAGTGGCATTTTGTTCATCTTAATGTTCTGGGCCCAAAGATTAGAAAGAATTATTTAAAAATGGGGGAGCCAGCTTGCAAAATCATTAGAATGCCAAACAAAATGCTTAATGGCATTTTTTCTGGCTTTACATTCTGAATTCAAATTACTCCAAGGGTTGACTTTGCCTTTCATCCTTTTAGAGTTGATAAAATAAGTACCAGTTGAACACTGGGGTTGGTATAATCAACTTACCCCTCCCTTAAAATTTCTGGCCTTGTGCCAAAATTTAAAACCATTATTATTAGTAGTAGTAGCATTAAATTTATCATATGTCCATTTTAAGAAAATGATTTTGTTTTTGTTTTCCAACTTTCTATCGGAACATTTAAAAATCATTAATTAACATTTTAATATTTGATAATTTCCCCTCATTGTTTTCTAGTCTTGCATTTAAAAATTCAATGGAAACCATTCACCCTTTTGGTACCAATCCACTTGAAATCACACCAGGTTCTCTGATAGGAAGTTCCTGGTTTAAAGAGACCAAAACTGAAAAATTCAATCAAAACTTCTTCTAAGTCTATGTTCCAGACATCAGATAAATAATAGCAAAATAATTTTACTAAATTCTTTATCATTTTTCAAAATTAATTGAAACAAAGACAGGATATTCCAATCAATGTATGGCAACAAAAGTATTTGTTTGTAAGCATTTCAGTAAATTGGTCTAAAATGTTTGATTATATCAGAAATCCCTTATTAATGAAATTATTATAGAATTCTGCTAGTAAACAGCTGCTTTTAACTGTATTCAAAAACATTCACTATTTAACCGTATTCAAAAACATAAGTATAAACTAAATAAGGATATTAAAGTGAGGCAAAACAGTTTTGGCTTTCAGTTAATAAATACATTTCATACTCTTCTTGTTGATACTGTTCACTCATGTGGATTTATAAATAAACCCACACCCTATTTAAATTTCTAGCATTTATAAAATAAAGTCACTGTTCAGTTCCATTGCATTCTGTGTAAAGTCAAGTGAGTATCGACCTTAGTCTATTGCAGGTAAATTTTTCTCATGGAGAGAACTGAATTCACCATTGTAAGCTGGGTTTAGTTCATTCCATAACACATTTATTATACAATGCTGCTGATGCTGCTACTGCTTATAGCATTAAACAATACCACCTGTAGAACTCATTGAGTGTTAGATGGACTTGGTCATCAAAGCTAAGTGGATACAATACTAAGACAGGATTTAAAAAAAAAAAATCACTGACCTCCTCTCCCCTCCACTTTGGTCAGTTCATCCAGTAACATATAAACTCTAACTTGAACATACAAAAAAAAAAAAATAAAAAGAGCAAAAGACACAAGTAAAACACGATTTAAAAGAAAATGTCTCCCCTCTCCACAAAACGAAACCATTAACAAATACCACGGAAGTTTTTTCTATTAAAAGAATTAAAGTGAAAATTCAAAGTTATTCAGTATTATGATTGTTAATTCTTTTTCTTTTGTTTGTGCTGGTGCAAAACTAATTTCAATCATTTCAAAAAAAAAGAAAGAAAGAAAGAGTGGGGATAGTAAAAATAATTGTTTCATTTCAATCCCAATATATTATAAATGTTATTGAATTTGAAAATATTTGAGAGTCACAAGGTAGGATGTCCAGTGTAGAGAAATTTGGCTGTCACAACAAGGATTTCAGGTGGATTTACATTGTATTCTCCTCACTCTTGAAAAAAAAGGAAGCAGGGTGGCCAAATTGCCATGTTTAATGGCATGGTTGTGTAGTAAGAAGCTTTCTTCTCAGCCACATGGTTCCGGGTTCACTCCCACTGCGTGGCACCTTATGCAAGTGTCTTCTACTATAGCCTTGAGCCAACCAAGGCTTTGTGAGTGGATTTGGTAGACAAAAACTAAAAGAAGCCAATCGTGTGTGTGTGTGTCTTTGTGTCTATGTTTGTCCTCTGCTATCACTTGGCAACCAGTGTTGATGTATTTACGTTCCCATAACATAGCAGTTAGGCAAACGAGACTGATAGAGTAAGTGCCAGCCTTAACAAAAAATAAGTACTGGGGTAGATTAATTTGAATAGAAAGTTCTTCAAGGCAGTGGCCCAGCATGACCACAGTCTAATGACTGAACTAAGTAAAAGATAAAACATTGTAAACTTTTTCAGCAATATAGTGAAGGAAGAACTTATTT
Source organism: Octopus bimaculoides (assembly GCF_001194135.2). Lineage (NCBI taxonomy): Eukaryota > Metazoa > Mollusca > Cephalopoda > Octopoda > Octopodidae > Octopus > Octopus bimaculoides. The sequence continues at coordinate 71,741,030 of NC_068989.1, read as the reverse complement.
AGATGGAAAACCTGTTTTTCTCCTCATTAATTAAGAGGGGTAAACCAAAAACTTTGTCTACCTGTATATGTAGATATAGACAGATATTTGAGGAGGAATGCAGGTATTTTCCACTTTGAAAATTACTGCTTCAGTCAATTCAAGGTGTATATGAGATTCTCTCAAAATAAAATTTGATAATGCTTTTTATATTAAAGGATTTGCAATTAGTTTTTCTTGGATACAAAGGTGCCAGTATTGTTGTGTGGTTAAGCTTGCTTCCCAACCATGTGGTCTTGGGTTCAGTCCCAATGTGCAGCACCTAGAGCAAATGCATTGTGTGAATTTGGTGGATGGAAATTTAAAAAAGCCTATCATAAATGTATATATGTGTTTGATGGTGTACCCTTGTCGTGACATAATTTGATGATTGTAAATGAGCATTGCAGTCATGCAAACGATACTGTCTGTTTCTTGCCTTTCATGGCGATATGTTACCTGGCATGGAAGGGTTGGTGACAGGAAGGGCATCCAGCTGTAGAAAAACTCTGCCTCAGCAAATTCCATGTGACTCATGCATAGAGAAATGAACGTTAAACGACGACGGTGATGACTGATGATGTTGATGAACGTGCTAAATTTTAATGAAGGAGAACACCGAAAGTTGTATACCCCTTACACCTTGGTTTTGGTTTAAGTGTGATTGTTTCATGCTTTCGTTTGTAAATATCAATATTTACCACATTTGGCATTTCAAATAAGGATTATGATTGAACAATAAGATATTAATTTGTTAGAAAGATCCCCGGGTACTGAAGATGGAAATGTGTGTCGTTTATATATATTTGAATTGTGATAAAAATGTCTTCCAGCGACTGCTTTTAAAAAACGCCTTACGTTTTAGTGAGTGTGGTTAGGTTTTCTAGATTTCGCAAGCCTTAGGAGTTTGTGAGATATCTGGCTCTTGCGAAAGAAAATTTTAATATAATACCGTATTTTGTATACGAGAGGGTTCGAAATCTGCACAGGAAGGTTACGAAATATCTACTCGTTATACATTTTCTATGAGCTGAAGCCTTAATACATTATCTTCCACATGATGTGTTATCGTTAAGTGCACCAAGCCATTGAGAGTTAAGTCCCTTTGATAAAGTATACCGTACTATACCAAAAATGGATATGTTACATCTTCCTCCTCGAAAATAATTTTGTGAAAAGAAAAGCCAAAAAAAAAAAAAAAGAAAGAATAGGGAAAATTTAATGATGAAAGGAGAAAGGAAAAAATAAACAAAGCAATAGATTGTGATAACTCAGTAGAATTCATCTTTATTGACATTGTCAATTCTATGAAATGATTAAAGAATCGGTATTACTAAGGGAAGTAACCCTCGAATCCTATTTCACAGCAAAGTCTTAATTCTATTTTTCTGCTACATAGGATAGTCATTCGAATTTATTTGGGTTTTTTTTTTTTTTTTGGTCTTTTTCGAGTTTGTTTATTATTTCTTTTCTTTCTTTGTTGATTTTCCATAGTCATTTTGATTCCATCAGTCACAAGAAAAAGGCGAATTGAATACTGGGGCATCAAGCTATGTATGTCATTGTCAAATGCCAACTCAAAAAAAAAAGAAAAAAATCCTGAACTACCTTTAACTTGGCTCAGTCATTGGACAGCGGCCATGATGGAGCACTGCCTTGCAATATTTAGTCGAACAAATCGACCTCAATACTTAAGCTTTTTTAAAAGCCGGGAACTTGTTCTAGCAACCCCTTGTACCGAACCGCTAGGTTACTGCGACGAAGAAAACAGCACTGGTTGTCAAGCGGTGGTAAGGGACGAAAGTAAAGATATGCACACACACATATGAGGATGCGTGGCCTGGTGGTTAGGGTGTTGTATTCACGATCACGAGATCGTGGCTTCGAATCTCGCACCGGGTGGTGTGTTGTGTTCTTGAGCAAGCCACTTCTTCTTGCGTTGCTCTGCGATCACTTTGATATCTGATATGTGGTACACCATGCACTTGTTCAGGCAATGTCGATTTAATGGAGGGAAATCCTTAATGTGCAGCACAAATATTTGATAACTATAAACAAATAATCTGAGAATTTGTTTGGCAAGGTATTGCAGAACAGTCTTTCTAGGACTTCAGAGACAACCATTAATGCCCAACACAGCACTCTGCTTCCCGATCCCGGCCAACTTGGTGTGCATGCACTTCGTAGCCACCAAAAGTGGATATGAAAACTCGTGCCTCTGTGATGGACACCACATCAATATCTATAGATATGATATCGTCTATCAGGTGGCTCTGTTTCCAAGGAAACCGCAGGCTACGTACACTACCTATTTTGAGTAAGGCCATGTTCGATAATACGTCGGAAAATGAGGACTATTCACCTTATTCCCGTGGAAGGGCAGGTATTCCCTCTTCCGGCTAATTCTGTGTATTTCTACGAGTAAGTCTTTGTAGAACTTTTTGTTAATATTCCATCGGAAATGTATTGCACTGGGATATTTGTTTTTTCAAGAGGTTGTATACGTTTTGTATTATTTTGATGAAGGTTTGATATTTTTGGTATGACGTCGTTATCATGGGTAATATATGTATGTTGTGGAGGTGCAATGGCCCAGTGGTTAGGGCAGCGGACTCGCGGTCATAGGATCGCGGTTTCGATTCTCAGACCGGGCGTTGTGAGTGTTTATTGAGCGAAAACACGTAAAGCTCCACGAGGGGGGTTGTGGCGAACCCTGCTGTACTCTTTCACCACAACTTTCTCTCACTCTTTCTTCCTGTTTCTGTTGTACCTGTATTTTAAAGGGACCAGCCTTGTCACACTGTGTCACGCTGAATATCCCCGAGAACTACGTTAAGGGTACACGTGTCTGTGGAGTGCTCAGCCACATACACGTTAATTTCACGAACAGGCTGTTCCGTTGATCGGATCAACTGGAACCCTCGACGTCGTAAGCGGCGGAGTTCCAACAACAAATATGTATGTTAATGTATATGACTCAATATTTCTTTTTGCTTGCGAATACGGACCTGTAGTTAATGATTTCATTCTGTCTTCACCTCCTTACTCAGCTCTCCCCCTTGTTTCCTACACCGACCACTTTGTCCTTGCCATTTCAAGTGACCTGCATAATACTAGCATTCTGGCCACCATTTCTTGACATTTCATTTAATTTCAAACAATTAATTTTCATATCGTCTTCCACACTTCTCACACCACATCGCACATCACTCACTTTATCTCCTACACTACTCACATCATCTCCCACGCGGCTCGCAGTTTCCCCACCATCTCCCATGCTACTCACACTGTTTCCCATCACCTCCGACGCTGCTCATACAGTCTTTCGCACTACTCACATCACTTCTCACGCTATTCACATCACCCCCCATACTCTTCACTTCAACCCCACCCTCACAGTTTACATCATCTCATCTCCTACCCTACTCACACAATCTGTCAATGTCTTTTCCCTCTTCTCTCTCTCCCCACATCTGTCTCTCGTCCCTCACTTCACTTTCATAATTCACAGATGTGTGTTCGAGTGATAACATCCTTATTTCTGCTTCTGAACAACAGTGTACCTATAGATTTGAGTGAACATTATACGTAATAACAGTCTCTGATTTTAGGCTCAAGGCCAGCAAATTTTAGGGGTAACGTGACGGTAAAGGTTATCTTCTCGAATCATGCTGATTCATAGGGGCTAGTTTCCATGGCGTATATATTCTTCACCTGGACGGGACGCCAGTCCGTCGCAGGATTACTCATTTTTGCCAACTGAGTGAACTGGAGCAACGTGAAATGAAGTGTTTTGCTCAAGAACACACCGCGTCACCTGGTCCAAGAATCGAAACAACAATCTTGAATCCAACACCCAAACCACTAAACCACGCGCCTCCATAAATTTTAGGGGAGAGGGTTAATTGATACCATCGACTCCGATATTAGATTGGTACTTTATGTCATCGACCCCCGAAAGGATGAAAAGTAAAACTGATTTGAACTCAGAAATTGAAGAGTCGGAACAAATACCACAAAGCATTTTTCCGACACCCCACTGTAACGATTCTACCAGCTCCTGTCTTAATACTGTATACAAGGCATGGGTAACCTTTACCTAGAAGCGGGCCGTATGAGACATGGGCCACAATCCGGTGGGCGAAAATTTTTCCTACGAGAGTTCCAGACCCCAGTAATGAACTCATTTGCATCCAGCCACTCAGAGCTCACCTTAACCTTGTCAAGTTAACAAACACACTCTACCAAGTAAGCTCAAGACAAAGGACGGTGTTGTCAGTCGACCGATCGCCAAGATATGCCTGATTTTAGGAGACAAGTAATTAGATAGATTTGCATCTATACCTATTATCGGATTTTGTTAGGTGAGATATGGATGTGGAAATGTAGGTAGAGGGTGATGTGCTAGCAACCCTCTCCTCTTACTGTTTTACAAAGTAAACAACACAAATAACCACGCAGGGGCAGCCATGGTTGAAACAAGAACAAGAACAACAAGCATTCTTAAAAGTGAAATGAAGCATGGTCATTCCTTAACCAAGTGACCTTATCTTATCGCTCATCACTTGTTATGCGCTCATAAATTAGTTTGATAGTCGAGCTCTGATTAGCTGTATGCAAATGAGTTCATAACTGGAGTCCGGAACTCTCGTAGGAAAAAAATTCGCATCCGGCGGACCGCCCTACTAAAAAGATTCAGAGTAAGCTTTCGTTGGCGTGCCATTCAGAAAGCCCTGTGGGCTACGGTCTGCCCATGACTGTTGTATATAATAGCATCTAACACATATATACTATCAACTATGCTCTCTTATACATAATAGCAATGAAATAAAACTCGTAATTCGTACATCAGTGATTTGCTTTATTATTTTCTGTCTTCGAAAAACGTAAGCTTTTTTTTCTTCTTCCTCGTGATATATAATTTAATCGATTGTTTAATATATTTCTATAACTTCTTTGCCAAAGCTGAACAGCATTAGTTTCCCCGTATTCTCCTGTTTTATTAAAATATATAAATAAATAATTTTATAAATTGATTCACAAAGAAACCATATTAACTGTACAAAAATGTTTACCTTCAAGCACATCTTCACGATACATCACATACATTCAAATAATTCTTTCAGGCATTAAAATATATCAATCACATATATGTAGACATTCTCGAGCTAATTCATTCCCTTTTATCCTTCCATAGTTTGTTTCTTTGAGAAGCCGTATTATCGTGTGTTCGTTGTCTGTAGCCGTTTCGTACTCTCTCTCTCTCCCTCTCTCTCTCTCTCTCTCTCTCTCTCTCTCTCTCTCTCTCTCTCTCTCTCTCTCTCTCTCTCTCATTCGTTTCGCATTCACAGTTTCTTTTATAAGAGCTTACAAAGCGAATAAATTAAAAAATAAGCCTTACTTTTTTTAATAAATTATCATTTTTGTTTTTACGTTTTTTCCTGTGCTGCTCTTCAAGACAAACTTTTTGCACAACTTTCGTATTCTGACAAGATTTCCAAGGACGAACTGTGAGATAAGAAGACTGCATCAGCAGATTATTTTTCTCTTCTTGAAAAGTGAAAGTTAGTCAAACGTCTTTTGAATTTAAGAGTCTTTTAAATTTATTTCTAAGTTCTTTTGATGGGTTTCTTTTCTCTTAGACTTTTCTCGTTTAACAAGAAAACGTATAAATGTTGGCAAAGTAAAGACCACAATTAAGGAGCCCAGAAGATAAAAGCTGACGGTGTAGTCGTTGTTGTTGTATTGGGTGATAATACCTGGAAAACGATGAAATTAAAATTCAGGGTTTAGAAATGCAGAAGAGTTTATCATCAACATCATCATCATCATCATCATCATCACCATAGGAATTAGATTTTGAAAACTAATTCTACAGGGTGTCCACAAAGTCTGGGTAGATGGAGTAAATAAAATCATAACATAAACAATTAAATATAAGAAATAATAATTTCTTAAAGTATGTATTAATCCCCACGTGGGTACATGGAGTAAATAAAATCATAACATAAACAATTAAATATAAGAAATGATAATTTCTTAAAGTATGTATTAATCTCCATGTACCCAGATTTTGTGGACACCCTGTAGAATGATCTTGTATCTTGCTGCACACATATATATGCATACTATATACATGTGCATATGCACATACATATATGTACACACAGAGACACAGACGCACACACACACACATATGCATATGCACACGCACACACACATATACAAATGCACACGCACAAATTTAAATGTAATGAATAATAATAAAAAAAAGACCAACACCGGTGGGACAATGTTTAAGCAATTACAGTATTATCGTAACGCTTTAATAGAGAAAGGGACGTTTCGGATATTAGTCAATCATCAGAAAAAAAAAGAAGAGGGAATTGTCGGCGAGAAAAAAGAAGAAACGAAAGAGGGGTTAAGAAACAAGTGGGATTGTGGATCTATGGAATGCGTTAAGAAGGAGGTGAATGTGTATGTGCAAGTATGGGAGTGTATCTGTGTCTGGAATATAGGAAAGTAGTGTGTATGTTTTTCTGAGATGATGTATGTGTGTGGAAGAGTGGAAGTGAGGAAGTATTGGGGCGTAGGTTAGCGGGTGTACGGGTTAGAGGTGTTAGTGTGTGTGTAAAGAAAGCCTGGATCTGAATATCTGTGAGTAGGTGCGACTGTGAGGCAAATTGGAAATCGAGAGGAATGTACAGGGTGTGACAGGCAAGAGATAAAGAGAGAAAGGAGGGAAAGAGTGTATGTTTATGTATAGATAGATAGATAGATAGATAGATAGACAGACAGAGAGAGTGAGTGTATGTGTGTGTAAATAGATAAATACAAACATAACCACACACACGCGCGCATAGAAGAGAGAAAGAAAGAGACATGGATTACTACAGATATATATACACACGTATACGCACGCGCGCACGCGCGCACACACACACACACACACACACACACACACACATACACACACACACACAAGCTCACTAGCGAAACTACTGTCTTTGACACTGAATTCACGGAACCAATGAATAGTGAATATAAGAGTTAAGTCAAGGGTTAAATGTAATAATTTACTTAGAGAGTATAACTTCAATCTCTGAGTAAGTTAATTCATGGATCAATGCAAAAGAGAGGGAGGGAGGGAGGAACGGAGGGGTAAACGAACAGAGATAGTCAGACAAAAGTGGGGGGGGGGGAGAAAAGCGAACAGAAACAGATAGTCAGAGAAGAGTGAGAGAGAAGTGGGTTACGAAGTAAGGAAAAAAGTTGAAATACTGAAAGAAGATAGAGCAGTACATATGTCTCAAATATTAAAGTAAAAAAATAATTCCATACATTGAAATAGTAATGAGGAAAAAAAATATGCAATAAACGGGATTACTTTACCAAATATGTATCCGAAAATGGGAACGAAAATTCCCGAAACTGTCATAGTGAAACCTATGGCAAAAGGATATCGCTTCTCATCGAAAAATTCCAAAATAACAAGGATGCATACAGCCTGGTAATGTCCGTGGGCAGTCATTTCACATATTGTTAAAAATATTGCCCATCCAGCAGATGACAGTGATGTCATAGTAGGAATGGAAGGATATATCGTGACAAAAGCTCCACTTAATATAGCAGATATGCAAAAAATAAGTAAACTTAGCGTTTTGTTTTTATAAAGCATCCATGTACTAGAAATGTGGGCTATAATTTCACCAGTAAAACCGATTCCATAAATTTGTGCAGCTTCTGAGCGAGTCGTACCTTTGCTGACGAAGAAATCGGATGTCATTGCTGATAATGTGAGTTCTGAACTGACTACAACTGTCATAGTTAAGACAAATAAAAGAAAATCTTTATTGGAAAAAATCGAGAAAAATAGAGCTTTTTGACTAATTTCACTGGTTGTATTTTTAGTATCTTCTACTTGGTCGTTAGTTTTCGAGTGTTCACGGTTCAGTGATGAGCTATCGTCTATGGCTGGTGTAGTAGCCAAGCAGTGATCTGATGACGTTTCGTTTCTTGCTAAATCACCCGTTTCTTCTGCACAGTGACTGTTGTTGGATTGAAGCGGAAGTTGCTCGCTGTTTTGTTCAACGTACCAACTATCCGTTTTTCCCGCTTCTTCGATGTCGGTGGATAACAGTCTGTAAATACAGTCGATGTCCTTTTCTCCATATGAATCTTGGCGTTGTTTTGAATTTTTATCGTTGTTGTCCACTGTCGAGTGAAGGTCGTTTCTATTCTTAATGGAATACATTAAGCCGCAAGGTAAAGAATTTAAGGCAATGGCGGAAAATATCAATAGGCTTCCCCGCCAACCGTAGAAATCGATTAAATAAGAAATCAAAGGCGGGCAAACTATGCCACCAGCTGATCCTCCCATATCTACTAAAGGCATAAAATGTCGACCAGAATTTTCCAGATACGAAGCAACACCCACATTCATCGAGAAAAATAGAAACGAAGACCCAAAACCTGAAAACAGAGAAGATATGATATATATTAGGTTCGTTTCTCCAAGGGCAAAAGGTACAATACTCTTTTTTTAGAGAGATACAAAATACATTAGTTTCGTTTCGCCTAACACAAAGGATGCAATTTTGTTTTGAAGAGATATCAAATATATTAGCTTCACCAAGCACAAAGGGTACAATATATATATTTTTTATTTTGGAAGGGATACAAACACTAAGCACAAAGAGTACAGTATTCTTTTTTGAATGTTTCTTTTCAGCAAGCACAAAGAGTGTAATATTCTTTTTAGGGACATACGAAATATTTTAAATTTCATTTTATCAAACGCAAACGGTGCAATATTCTTTTTAGAGAAAAGTAAAATGGTGGAGTTGTAGGATTCAGTCATTTCCCGAGAGCATTAGCAGTTTTATTGAACTAAAATGGAAGTATATAATGTTTTTATTCTTCTATTCTTTCACACTGCTTTCACACAATGAACCGTAACCAAGCTGGAACGTCGCTTTCAAGTGTTCAGTCGGTTATATCGACCCCAGTACGTATTTTATCGATCTCTGTTATGTATGTCGAACTTCTAGAATATGAGACACAAGCAATCAAATACAAACACAGACACACGCACGCACACACACACACACACACACATGGGTGTATATGTGTATGCATGCGAATCCAGGTAAAAAAAAAAGTCACGGAAAAAAAAGAAACAAAAAAAACAGGACACGTTAGCACTGTTTCTGCGTCTTTAATAGAAAGGTTAACAATCGAATTCTCACTTTTTTAAGGTTAACATATCAATCAGTCTCTGTAAAGGAATATGCAGAACTGATGTTAATTAATGAGTTACGAACTCTGCGCAACCAACGACCTACTCCTCCTGTACCACGTTTGCTAAAAGGTCTAGGTAAACTTTCTACTGACTATACTCTGACAGTTGGCCCTAATCCAGTGGAGGTTTTACTCTACAATAACGGACCAAATGCACACAACCGTATTCTAGTGTTTGGTACCAGTGATGGCCTCAAAATCTTTACTGGTGCTGATACTCTATATATAGATGGCAACGTTGCTATGGCTCCAACTATTTTCAAACAGATCTATGTCATCCGTGTCCCTTTCGGTGATTCAGCTGTTACTTCAGTGTACGCTCTTCTTCCAAACAAAACTCGTGCCACCTTCGAAGAACTCTTTCAGGCTGTAGTTGATAAGTGTGAAAATCTAAGCTATTCTATTAATGTGAAAACCGTGTTGACTGACTGACTTTGAAGATAGTGTACTTGAGAGCTGTTCTTGCAGTGTTTGGCCGCGACGTACAGAGCAAAGGTTGTCTCTATCATCTTACGCAGTCCATTTGACGTAAGATCCAGGAACTGGGTTTGGGAACACAGTATAATACCAATGCTGAGTTTCGTTTGTTTTGTGGCATGATTGATGCTCTAGTTTTTTTGCCCCTAGAAGACGTTAATGAAGGTATGGGATACTTCAAAACTGTCATTCCATAGGATCGACCTGAAGCCGAGGACTTGCACATGTACTTCGATTTTACTTATGTTAGTGGCTCCTTTTGACTGATTCAGCAGCCAATTGCCATGTCCAGTGATGCCCTGATGCCTCTGAGAATGTGTCACATTCCACCTATGTTTTCCCCCTCACCTATGGAATATGCATGACGCCACCATGAACAGCAACGCTCGTTCCAACAACATCTGCGAAGGGTAGAATAATAAATTCTTCTACCTCGTTGGTCACTACCATACTTCACTCTGGTATGTTATTGAATGGTTTCAACGTGAAGAAGCGACAGTGAGCAACATTATCTAGCAGGATGCTGTTGGCAACCCCACGATCAGCCGTGATGGATATATAATACTTCAGAAGGCGGCGAGCTGGCAGTAACGTTAAAACGCCGGGCGAAATGCTTAGCGGTATTTCGTGTCTTTACGTTCTAAGTTCAAATTCCGCCGAGGTCAATTTTGCCTTTCATCGTTTTGGGGTCGATAAATTAAGTACCAGTTGCGTAGTGGGGTCGATCTAATCGACTGGTCCCTTCCCCAAAAATTTCGGGCCTTGTGCCTAGAGTAGAAAACAATATTGTACACTTCGGATAATATACCCATTCTATTGACAGATATACGAATGCATATTTTTCCTGACTTATGAACTTCTAGGCGACTTACGCGCCCGCGCGTGTTTGTGCATATATATATATATATATATATATACACACTCCTTCTAAACTTAACTGCTTATTCAATTCTGGTTTTCAATTCTGTAAGTATTCGCCTATACGTGTGTGTGTGTGTGTGTTTGAGTGTGCGTGCGTGTGCGAGGCGTGGGGTGAGCAGATGTGTGTGTGTGCATGTGTATGTGTCACGCTGTACTTACCGCTTACAATTCCAAAGAAACACATAAGAAATATGATGTTGGGTGCAAAACAAGAGGCACCGACTCCTAAGCTGAGCAGAACGCTTCCCAAAACTGCTGTGGCTCGTACTCCGAATTTGTGGAGGAACATTCCTGCCAGCATACCTGCGAAAATAATAGTAATAATAATAATAATAATAATAATAATAATAATATATCACGACTAGTTTCATTTGTTTCCCTACCAATTCTGTTTTTGAGTCCAGTTTACGCAAAAGTTCCATGTGAAAATACACGCAATATTTGCAATTCTAAATATTAAAGTGGCACTTCATTAGGCTTGCATAAAAAAAGATGCGCTCTTATAATGTTCTTCTGCTAAACGCTGTATTTTGTATTTGAGAAGAAACAAGAAGTATAAATAAAGATGAAAATAAAAATAAACTTGTGAAGTGACAGACAAGTCATGAAATAGATAAGGTATGATGAAGTGTCACTCTAATGTTTAAAATCGGAAATATTACGCAACATTTTGCATGGAACTTTTGTGTGAATTGGTGTTAAAATTAGAGTTAGCAGAGAAACAAATGTAACTGGTCATTAATGATGTAATAAACTCTTTCTTTGTCCACTAATATCGATTACATTTTACAAGATAAAAATATATCAACAGTATAAAAAGAATATGATACAAGAATATAAGGTATTAAGAATATTTTAAGTTAATAAAATATTAAAATAATTAACAATATGTAACAATTTAAAGATGAAAGTTGAGTTTTAAAACTACTCTAAGTCTACATATACAAATACTTTTATGCATAAATGGATCTCAAATGATGTGTGTATGTACACAAAAGAATTATGCAAAACGTATTTGCGTAGAAATTTTATAGGTATTACTTTTCAAGGGTGGTGAGATCGGATAAGAGCTAATAAAAAGTTGATAAAAAATTATAACTTTGTCTATCAGGGTATTTTTCATCATTAAAATATGGGAAAGTGTTGTAAATTTTATGCTTGTACCAATAGGGTTTCGTAGGTTTCTGTTGTGCATAAATTACATGTCTTCTCTTAAAAAGAATTTCCATTCTCTCTCTTTTACTCTTTTACTTGTTTCAGTCTTTTGACTGTGGTCATGCTGGAGCACCGCCTTTAGTCGAGCAAATCGACCCCAGGACTTATTCTTTGGAAGCCTAGTACTTATTCTATCGGTCACTTTTGCCGAACCGCTAAGTTACGGGGACGTAAACAC
>NC_068989.1:71726140-71727608 GCF_001194135.2 Octopus bimaculoides | reverse complement strand
TAAAAGCAACAGTAACATCCACCCCTAGGGGTCAGCCACACTTAAGTGGCAATATACTACACTATATATATATATATATATATATATATATATAATCTTTCTATTATCGTTTACTTCTTTCAGTCATTTGACTGCAGCTATGCTGGGGCACCACCTTGAAGGGTTTTAGTCGAACAAATCATCCCCAAGACTTATTTTTGTAAGCCTGGTACTTATTCTATCGGTATCTTTCTGCCTAACCGGTTGTCAAGCGGTGGTGGAGGACACACACACACACACACACACAATTCATCATCACTAAAATGTCACGAAGGGTGCAGCGAGCACCAGCATTGCTTGAAATAAGAATCAAAGAACTCTTTAGCGACAAAAGCACATTTTCTATTCACTAACAAGGGAGACAACCTTCCCACTACAATTGAGAGGCATTAGATTGGCATGCCAGTTTCGCATGAAATTTAATGCTCCTCAGTAATACTTACTCTATCACTGGTGGTGAAGCTAAATTCTACCCTGTCAGTATATACAGATTTTCCTTTTTGGCTTTGAATTGCGTCTAGCCACCTTCTTGATCTTATGATATTTACTTTGTAGTATATTATACTTATTTATTGTGCTTTTAATTTTTTCTATATGTCACAGTGGATTTTCATCGATGAGTTCATGAACCTTGGTTCTTTACCCTAAAACTATATATATATATATATATATATATATATATATGTGTGTGTGTGTGTGTGTGTGTGTGTGTGTGTAGTGGATCTTACATGCATGAAGTGGATTCGATCCACCATAGCCAAATTTAAATCAACACTGCCGTCAGAGAAAAACCATTGTTCCACCATGGGAAAAGTTCTGTTGCAGTGTTGATTTAATTTTGGCTATGGTGGATCGAATCCACTTCATGCATGCAAGATCCACTACATATATATTCTTTTGTTTCAGTTATTTGACTGCGGCCATACTGGAGTACCACCGTTGCAGACATAAACACTTCCAGAAAATACTACGAAAACTAACTCTACTTTCTGACCAATGGACAGCGGTGGTTTCCTAAAGCAACAAAAATAATAATAAACTAAAGAAGTAACATTCAGATATTCTTATATCTTCGGCAAAGGAGACTGATAGAATAAGTACTTGGCTTAAAAAAATAAGTCTTGGGGGTCGATTTGTTCGACTAAAATCCGTCAAGGCTGTGCTCCAGCATGGCCGCAGTCAAATGATTGAAACAAATAAAAGAATAAAACAATATACATACAGATTCATGCATACAAGCTCACGCATACATGCATACATACAATATAGTACATGCATACATACATACATACATACATACATACAGAGAGTGAGTGAGAGGGAGAAAGAGTGAGTGAGAGAGAGGGAGAGAGAGAAAGAGGGAGAGAGAGGAAGAGAGAGAGAGAAGGAAAGAAAGAGAGAGAGAAAGAAAGAAAGAGTGAGAGAGAGA
>NC_068989.1:71721670-71726108 GCF_001194135.2 Octopus bimaculoides | reverse complement strand
AGAGAGAGAGAGAGAGAGAGAGAGAAAAAGAAGGTCAAAAGTCAGTCTTACGTCTTCCCTTGACAATTCATAGTTTTTGAAATGTTTCCCACATTTTGACACTCGACATCGCTGGAAGGATTTCGTAGCGGAATTGCTTCAACCTCCATATTGGTTTTATTCGTTTGTTCTTTGCGACTGGTTTTAGAAGCGACATTTGTTTTATTGGTTGTATCGCTTGAATTTATTGGTTGTATCGTCTGCCGACGTTGGTTCAATGTTTCGCTACTGTTGAGGTACTTTACTAAAAAGAAAAAAAGCTGTTGTTGTTGTCGTCGTGGTCGTTGTTGTTATTGTTGACGAAGTAATAGAGAAGTTGGAGCTAAATTATCACTGATTCTCTTACTCTTTCTATCTCGCTTGCTATCTCTGTCGTATGTATGTGTATGTGTGTGTGTGTGTGTGTGTAAGAGAAAGAGAGAGAGAAAGAATGTGTGTAAGGAAGAGAAAGGGAGAGAGACACAGAGAGAGAAATAGTGTGTTCGTAGTGTGTGAGACTCAATCAAATCGGTCATTTGTTTCTCACCCACATCGGGGGTAAAGGTCTCCTTACGCACACACACACACGCACACATACACACACACACACACACACACATACACACACGCATAACTTTGGGGTTGAGATTTCCAAACTTCTGTGTTAATCAGCGCGTGATGAACGAAGATTTGAGATTAGGCGCGCGGTGCTGCGGAGGTACGTACGTGTATTCATACCTGCGTATATGTATCATTAAAAGTACATGCATCTACATACATGCTAGGAGCCCGGGAAAAAGTTCATATCAACTTTGTGTGGTTTGAAAACTATACAAACATACGCACACACGCTCTCTCTCACACACATACACACACACGTACATATATACATACATTTGCAAATTAAGTACCCAAGATATACTTTCAGCTTCATACCTATTATTATTATTATTATTATTATTATTATTATTGGAGCAACGGGATACATGCTAATCCGTCTGAAGCAAAATATGGCTGAAGTTGGCTTCTTGAGAAAAATGCAAATCCTTAATTCATACGCTACAAATGATGACGATATCTGGAATGATAAAAATCTGCAGAACCTTCTTAAGATTTAGAGGATACACAAGATGCTTTCCTTCACAACCTTGCTACAAAATAGGTGGCCAGTCAAAATTTACTCTACATAAAAAAAAGGAAAAGAATATGCATACATACATACATACATACATACATACATACATACATACATACATACATACATACATACATACTCTTCGAAACGCTTAGTTTTAGAATGGTGGCAGCTGAAGAAGGAAATGTTCTCTATGTGGTCTGTGTGTTTTCTGTGCTCTGTTTATGTTCTGTTTCTCGTTTTGTCCACGTTTTTTGTAACGTCCTGTACCCAGATATGCATCTACGTATACATGTAGATGTAGGTATGTACATACATGTACGTATATATGCATATACTCCCATATTATTTGTATTATTACATACATACATACATACATACTACATAGAGACAGACAGGCAGAAATATAGATAGATAGATAGATAGATAGATAAGAAACTAAATGACAAGGGAGCTAGAAATTATGTAATGAGCCTTCGTTAGCTTACAAACATGTGTAGGGAATAAAGTTAGGAGTTTGAGGAGCAGAAGCCCTACACACACACACACACACCCACCCACACACACACACAACCACACACACACACACACACACACTAATCGTATTTAAAAACGCATAACTGTATACTGTGCAGGAAACTCTGTGTGTGCGCGCGCGCGCATGTGCGTGTGTGTATAAATATAATTCACTAGAAACTTTATTACAGACAAGAACATTTACGCGTGTTTAAACGAAATACTTTTCTGCGCCGAATAAATTGAGTGTCCTCTTGGTTGCTATTACAAAGCGAAATCAATATCACAAGAATGTGTTTAAGTCATTCATATACATACATACATACATACATACATATTTATATACACACATACTTGCATAGTGCGGCAGAAAAACGTCCCATATTTCAAACAGTCATTGGCATGGTACTTGTGAAAGTAACTACATGATAGTTAGGTCTGTAAGTAGATAACGTTTTACCGTTTATGTAGTTAGTATTTTCCCTAAGAACTGCTTTCTGTGCTTTTTTTTTTTTTGAACGTTTGTCAATCAATGACATGTGAAAAATTCTTTTTTGTTGCATTGTGTGTGTATGTGTATGTATATGTGTGTGTGTGTGTGCGTATGTATACACAGACGCACACACATATTCAGCAAAACATTGTAGATTGATAACAAACCTAATGTAATCCTCTTTTATCGCAGTTAAAGCTAACTAGATAACGTATCAATCACTTTAGAACTTAGCCTAGTTTCTAATTGCTGGAAGCCGTTTCTGATTAAGACACACAGCAATTTTGAATGAGAGGATTTAATCGATACCATCGAACCTAATACTTCACTAGTACTTTATTTTATCGACCCCAGAGGGATGAAAAGCAGAATGAGCCCTGACGAGATTTGAACTCACAGCGTAAAAAGTCGGGAGAGATAAAGCGAAGTATTTCTTCCGCGGCTCTTAACGACTCTTATTTGCTAAAAATACAAAATAGTAATGGTTTCAAAATTTAGCACAAGGCAAGCAAATTTGAGAGGAGGGGTTAGTCTATACCATTGTTTCCCGGTTGTTCACTGGTACGATATTTCATCAATGCCCGAGGAATGAAAAGGCAAAGCTGACACCGTTGTAATTTGAGCTCAAAATCGGGAGAAATACCACAAAGCTCTTTTCTCAACGGTTTGATGCTTCTGCTAGCTTACCGCCTGTTCAATTGCTACACATACAAAATCGTGGTAGTAATGATAATTGTTTCTAACATAGAAACAAGTCTAGCAATTTCAGGCAAGAGTAACAGCCGATGAAATCGACCTTGGTACTTTATTTTATCGACCTCGGAAAGATGAAAGTTAAAGCTGACCTTGACGGGATTTGAATATAAAGTACCAGACAAGTACTGTGGCCTTGTGCCTAAATCTGAAACTGTTGTTGTTAATACGGCGAGCTGGCAGAATCGTGAGAACGTCAGGTTTTGCGATATTTGTTCCAGCTTTTTACATTCTGAGTTGAAATCCTGCCGAGGTCAGCGTTGATTTTCATCCTTTCGAAGTCCATAAAATAAAGTACTAATCAATTACTGCGTCGATAGCATCAATTAAATCTTTCAATCTCAAAAAATACTGGCACTGCGTGAATCGTCAAAATGTTGTTTTAACATTCTATAGTATATTAATGAAATGACTTAAGTGTAAGTACTCTTCCGTTGGCGAGCTGTCTATTGGTAGCGATAGTAGCACAGTTGGGGACGTCAAAGGGGCGGTCCAAACTGGGCGACGCTTTTATGAGAACAACACTTTTGGGTCTTCTGTATTTACTTGTATAGGAAAGGAGGCGCATGAGAAGGGGCATACTCAAGAGCCACTCGGGGTGACACACGGTCGAGCTACGCCAGTGGGCGGCAATATCTTTTGCTGTATAAAATTTTATTGAATCACAGCAAGGTGAGGTTAAAGAGTTTCAATGAAAGAACGGGTCGATAGAAAAGCACTGCTCTATGCGCTCACGTGACCTGCTAGAAACAGCAACCAAATGCTCTATAAAGCAATGGTTCCAAAAGTGGTACCATCCTTCCCCCTCAAAATGGGGTCATGGAGGTAAAAACAACTAGATAATGGTTTAATTGGGTTAAATTTTGTTTGTGAAATACTGTTCTTTTGAATTTGCTGTAGAAAGTGGCCTATATTTGTGGTGGTGAGTGGGGGGGGGCACTAGGAATGTAACCAGGGTGCCAAAGGAGCGGAAGCCCCCAAAAGTTTGGAAACCACTGCTAAAGAGCTAGCACTATTGCCACAACAATAATATTCTACTGACTTAGCAAAAACAAATTAAATGAAACTAAGAACTGGACAATGTTAGTCTTTGACAGACGAAAATACGGAATGGTCTTGTCATTGCTCTGACCATATGTCCACATAATCAGAGCGATAATCTATGACCAAAATACTACTGCTGCGACTGCTGCTATTTGTAAATAACATACGTGTCCCAGTTCTTGAAAACATTGGAAAACTTATGTCAGTTCAAAAAAACGCATTATAGATGTTAAAAAGATGAAGACGGCGACGGTGGCACTGGGTGGTGGTGGTGGTGGGGATCATGACAATGATGATGAGAGTACATATATCTCTAGCAATCATATATAATCTACTGGTGAACTTTGATTTCTTCCCAGCTGCCATTTCATTCTCTTTCGCTCTCTACTCCTCTCTTTCTATCTACATTCTATCTATCTATCTATCTATCTATCTATCTATCTATCTATCTATCTATCTATCTATATATATATCTATAT
>NC_068989.1:71719539-71720219 GCF_001194135.2 Octopus bimaculoides | reverse complement strand
GTGTGTGTGTGTCTCTCTCTGTGTCTGAGTGAGTGTGTTGTTTTAAATACCCATTGTGGTGTGTGTGTGTGTGTGTAAGCAACCGTATGTGTGTGTGATGGTTCATATGTATGTGTATGTCTGTATGTGTACGTATGTTTATTTGTGTTGTGTGTTGGTGGGGGTGTTATATGTGTGTACGTGAGTTTGTGTGTGTCTCTAAGTATGTTTGTGTTTGAGTTGTCATTGTGGTGCGTGTGTGTGTGAGGGAGCAACTGTATGTGTGTGCATGAGGGTGTATGTGTGTGTGAGCATGTATGTGTGTGTTGTATTTATCTGTCTATCTATCTCTTTCCCCCCTTTCTCAATGTGTATGTATAAAGATAGATAGATAGATAGATAGATAGATAGATAATGAAGAGTGGAAGAAAGGAGAGAAGATGAAATGTGTGTATGTACGTACGTACGCACATGCATACATACATACATATATAGAGTGTGTTGACTGCGTATATATATTGAGTGCGTACTTACAGATAAGAAGAATAAAACATTGCTGTCTGCTCTCTCTTTCTATATATATGTAGGTAGATAGTAGTAGTAGTAGTAGTAGTAGTAGTAGTAGTAGTAGTAGTAGTAGTAGTAGTAGTAGCAGCAGTAGCAGCAGAAGCAGTAGTAGTAGTAGTAGGAGGAGGAGGAGG
>NC_068989.1:71715380-71719445 GCF_001194135.2 Octopus bimaculoides | reverse complement strand
AGGAGGAGGTGGTGGTATATAAGAAATGCCGCGGAGCCGTTGTTGAAACACACGAAGAAGGCCGGCGTCGTCAAAACTGAAAATTGTGTAATGAAAGAAAAATTTTAACAAGAAATGGACAAAAACAGGAAAAAGCAAGGAAGGAAAAAAGATTGTACGGTCAGTTTGCAAGACTTACGAACGCCAAGACAGATGCAGAGGACCGGTGGCTATGGATGAGGAGGAGTGAACTGAAGATAGAGACAGAAGAACTCATATGCGCAGCTCAAGAACAAGCGTTAAGGACCAACTATGTGAAATGCAGAATAGACAACACTACCGACAGCAACAAATATAGAATATGTTGTGAGAGGGGTGAGACAATATGGCACATCGTTAACGAGTGCCCGAAATTGGCACAACGCGAATATAAAAGACGCCATTACAATGTGGCAAGAATGATCCATTGGGAGCTCTGTGGAAATCACGGCCTACAAAGAGCAAAGATATCGTATGAGCAAACCCCAGAAGGAGTCACCGACAATGAGAATTGCAAAACCCTGTGGGATACAATGATCCAGTGCGATCACCTGACCGGACATAAGAAACCGGAAGTTGTTGTAGTGAATAAAAAAGAAAGAACATGCATAATAATCGACATAGCAAGAATTCTTCGCAGAGTTCTTGATGTATGAGCCGTAAACAAGTGTCACCTTAATCTGCTGGCTGTGGACAGCTGACACTTTCCATCATACCCAGAAAAATAAGCTGTGAATTTTCATATAATAATAATAATAATAATAATAATGATGATGATGATGATAATAATAGCAAGAGCACTCAGAGAGCGCAAACCTCCGCCAAGGCAACACTAACGTCCTCTCAACGATTAGTCGGAGATAATTTTTAAAATAAAAATATCTTAAATAAACTCGACTGCTCTCACAAACGAGAATACTAAAAATGAACCGGACCGCTCTCAAAAATTAAATTTTAAAAAAACCGGAAAAATAATCCAGAATCCCTGCCCGGTATCTGATCAATCCCAATGGTAGTCATGGAATGTGAAGGTAGGTATGCGGGCCGTATTTGTAATGCTGTGTGTATGTCGTCTGCAATGGGAACAAGGACAGTTTTCTCTATGTAGGCCTTTTTTAGTCTATCCACTGATAAAGTGTCTTTACGACCATTAAGATCTATAGTGAAATATTTATTCGTGCGTGAAAGAAAACGGAAAGGACCTGCATACGGTTCAGTTAACGGAGGTTTATCAACTTTGATGCGCACAACAATGTGAGTCCAAGAAGTAAAGCTTCCTTCAAGGCAGAGCTAGAAATATTTTTCCATTCATAATTCAAACACCAATGCATTGTAGTATGGTCCCAAACTTACAACGACACTAAATATGTTTATTGTATGTAATCATAAACACATTATAAATGTTATGGCGGAGGTTCCTTTTTTCATGGAGCTAAAGCGCTTGCAAATAAATAATAAACACATACTCAGCGTGTTTCCGGGCAGAGTTTGTAATATTAAATTTTATAAATGTGTGTCTGCATATAAATAACAAACGCCAGTGTAAATATAAAGACGCGCGCGAACGAGGAGTAGTTTTTGCAGTAAGAATAGCTAACCTTCAAAGTTCTGTTGAAAATTCTATAATACTTATGGTCCCTGGGGAAATATCTAGGTACTAAATTTTAGAATTCTCTAGCTGCATTAGTCCTAACACTCAGATTAAATTTAGTGTTGAATCATAAAACCTTCCTTGTTCTAGTTCGGCAGGAGGATCTCCCGGGATTATTTTTGCTATTAACACAACGGATCTTCTATTCCCAAGTGCGTCGTTATAGTATAAAGAAACATTGTTAAAAGCCGTCTCATCCGATGACCAGAAAGAGATTCGCTTACTAATGTTACTAAGTTCGTAAATACACAAGGCTAGTAATTGGAACCCTTATTAATATATTTGCAATCCTATCAACAGAGTTACCGTTCTTGGCTTTGTCAGATGATACAATTACTTTGTCGGAATTCCACAACTGAAATTTCTTTGAGAGATCTTTGGAAGTGGTTCTCTTTGCGGAATTTTACTTCTTCCATTAGTCTCCAAAGATCCCTTTCAAGAGCTTTTAAGCCCTTAAGCGTAGGGGAACTTTTTCCTAGATTAAAGTCCATACTGGGGATCGATATTGTCTCGCTATGATCCGAAATCGATTTAACCCTTTCAACCCGGAATTTATTCTCAAGATTTACATGCATTTTTTTTCTAAAATTATGGTAAAACAATATAGTGTAGATGCTTATTAGACGGTTTATGACGGTGCCAATTAAGTAGACACTATTTTTAGTCTGGTACATATTTGTAGCATTTGGGTTGGATCTTTTTTAAAACGGGGGCCACATTTTTCATTAACGAAACACTTTGAAACTTGGAACACTGGTAGAATGTGTCATATAAAACATCTTTTTCTCTTAGTCTTCTTTAAAAAAAAAGAAATCCATAAATTATTCCATGTTAAAGTTGTCGTATTTCTGTAATTTCAACCAATCACTGACGTCCATTCAGCCGATATACATTAAGCGCCGACTACATAAACAAACGATTCTGAAACAATTAACCCTAACCCTAACCCTAACTCTAACCCTAACCCTAACCGTAGGGTTAGGGTTAGGGTTAGGGTTAAAGCAAATTTAAAATGAAAAAAGCAAATAAAACGAAGAATCGTTTGTTTATGTAGTCGGCACTTAATGTATATCGGCTGAATGGACGTCAGTGATTGGTTGAAATTATCGAAATAAGACAATTTTTTACATGAAATAAATTCGAATACAAAAATATTTTTCTGTTCTATAACACAAAATAGATAAGTATACGAAGTTTGAAAGTCTTTCGGTACCAAAAACACTACGTAAAACATTAATGAAAAATGTGGCCCCCGTTTTAAAAAAGATCCTTTGGGTTTTCTAATTTACCATGCATGTACCATTTATTTCACTGTCATCAAGCTTTCCTTTTGCCTTCTTGATAGCGAGGACTGAAAAAAAATAAAAACATGATAAATACTGTAAGTTGCTAGAATAAAATAGTTATGTTACCCATGACTGCGATAGGACATCCAGAATGTGACAGCTAAAGGGTAGGAGGGAGAGGGAACTCATTTCAGCTGAGTAGACTGGCGCAACGTGAAATGAAGTGCTCAACGACACATCGGATCGCTCTGTCCAGGAATCGAACTTATCATCGTGAGTCCAACATCCTCTAATCACTCAGTTATAGTGCTGATTTTAAAGATGCTAGTGTTAAATTAATATTATTAGCTGTTAAGGCATGGAGATGGCAGAATCATTAGTGCGCCAGACAAAATCCTTAGAGGCATATCTTCCGATTCTGAGTTCGAATCCCACTGAGGTCAACATCACCATACAGCCTTTCAGGGTTAATGAAAAAAAAAGACAGTTAATTACTGGGGGTTAATATAATCAGCATACTCTGCCCCTAAAATTGCTGGCCTTTGGTCAAAATTTGAAATCAATATTATACTCTGTTAAAGTGATGAGCAGGCAGAATTGGTACCATGCCGGATGTAATGTTTAGCGGCATTTGTTCTAGCTTCACATTCTGAGATGAAATTGCACCGAGGTCGACTTTGCCTTTTAGCCTTTCGTAGTCAATAAAATAAGTACCAGTTGAACACTGGCGTCTACGTTATCAACTTACCACCGCCCCCGAAACTGTTGGCCTTGTTCCTAAATCTGAAACCAATGTTATTGGCTGTTAACCCATTACCTACCAGTGATCTCATATGAGATCACTTAAAAATTACAAATTTTGTAATTATCTGTCAATATTTACACATATCTAACCTTTTTGCTATATCTACTAGGTATATTTCTCTGATATTCAAATGAGGTTTGCTAATTTTTCACCCAATATCTCACTTATTTCTATTTAAAATGTTATTTTGAAATGTTATTTTGATCATTCCAGCGTGTTTCTAAGGCTGTTTTATGCTAAAAATCAAAGTTTCATAAAACAAATTCCAGTTAATAGAATTATGGCAAGTAATGGGTTAAGGTTGT
>NC_068989.1:71713580-71714946 GCF_001194135.2 Octopus bimaculoides | reverse complement strand
TGAGTGTTTATTGAGCGAAAACGCCTAAAGCTCCACGAGGCTCCGGCAGGGGAATGGTGGCCAACCCTGCTGTACTCTTTCACCACAACTTTCTCTCATTCTTACTTCCTGTTTCTGTTGTACCTGTATTTCAAAGGGCCAGCCTTGTCACACTGTGTCACGCTGAATATCCCCGAGAACTACGTTAAGGGTAAACGTGTCTGTGGAACGCTCAGCCACTTGCACGTTAATTTCATGAGCAGGCTGTTCTGTTGATCGGATCAACTGGAACCCTCGACGTCGTAAGCGACGGAGTGTCAACAACAAATGTCTATGTAAACCGAATAATGGTTAGTTCACATCACTCTGTAAGGAAGCAGAGGACTGTTTTCCCGGTTCCTCTGGCGTATAAATTCCTCCTTGGACGGGACACCGGTCCGTTGCAGGATTGTTCATTTTATCATTATTAGCTGGGTGGACTGGATCAACGTGAAATGAAGTGTTTTGCTCAATAACATAACGCATCGCCCGCTCCAGGAATCGAAACCTCAGTCTTTTGATCACGAGTTCAATACCCCTAACCACAATACCAGAATAATGGTAAATGAATATGAATTATTTTTAACTTCTCCAGTTGTTTGATACGCTAGAAACAATGGCTAAATCTACCTCGAAACTTACCCAGATTTTCGTCATGAAAGATGGAAGGACACGTTGGACAATGTGTGTGAATAAAAATAGATGGTATTTCGCATATAGAAAGCTAATTAGGACTTAACATGGAAGTTAATCAATGCCTTCTAGATTGAGAAAAAAGGCACTTGTGTGTGTGAGAGAGAGAGAGAGAGGGAGAGAGAGAGAGAGAGAGAGAGAGATTCTTGACTTTCGTTAAAGTCGAGAACGTTCAGACGCCGTCAATATTCCGAAATAAATTCTTTGTTAGTTGTTGATGTCGTTGTTTGTTTATACCTGATCGGACAGACCTATGATTAAAGGCATTCCAGATATGACCATCTTGTCTTCTTAAGTATAGTACAGTGCACCTAAGACCATATTATCCAATGTCTCATTTTTGTTGGGGTATTTTTTAGGGTATAACTTGAGGAACATTTGGTAACCGTGTCTAGCAGGTCAAGCTATCACGTACTCTCTCTCTCGTTGGTTAGCGATTTTGTTACTAGCATTTGCTACTGCCATTATTTTTGTTAAAATTATTATCACAATTATTACTAAGTCGCAAGCTGGCAGAATCGTTAGCACGCCGGGCAAAAATCCTTCGCAGCATTTCGTTAGTCTTTACGTTTCTGAGTTCAAATTCCACCGATTATTGACTTTGCCTTTTATCTTTTTGGGTTATATAGAAATAAGTACCAACTGAGGACTGGGG
>NC_068989.1:71711089-71713367 GCF_001194135.2 Octopus bimaculoides | reverse complement strand
AAAACTACTATTAAGGCGGTGAGCTAGCAGAGTTGTTGGCACGCCGAACAAAATGCTTAGCGGCATTTCTTCCGTCTTTACGTTCTGAGTCCAATTTCCGACGAGGTTAACTTTGCCTTTCATCTTTTCGGTGTCGATAAATTAAGTACCAGTCAAGTGGGTTGATGTGATAGACTTACCTCCTCCCGCCAAATTTCAGGCCGTGTGCCTTTAGCCGAAAGGCTTATTATTATTATTATTATTATTACTAAGATTATCATTACTGTTACTTTACTATTAACAATTAAACAAAAACACCAGTCGTTATATATGTACGTATGTATGTGTGTGTATGTATACGTATATAACCACCTCCTTGGTTGGTTTCGAATGGCACATTTCTCTTCTGCCTCTTCACATTGATTGATGTTTATTAGTTCTTACTGCTAGAAAGGAACAATAAGTTAACAATAACGTCCACAATAAGATTGGACCATTGGCCGCTGATTGTCATCAAGTGTGAAAAAATAAAGAAAATAATAAATAAGTAAAATCTAGAATGTAACCAGAGCTTCGACCGAGGCTCACAATCTTATTGAAGTCTGTTGATTTGTGGTCGTATTAAATGTGATTTCACTCGCCACTGCCAACGATTTCGACGTATTTTTCTCTTTGTCTAAATATTCTTCTAGTTATCTATATACTTCTAATAATATCATGGGAGTCAGTAATGCAGAAGAAAGGCGCCCTTTGTTGCAGTCATCTAGTGGTGTGTCTAGAGGAGAAAGCCATGTAGACCTTGTCGAAAATTGCGAAGACTCGCTAGGATTTAAGCAGTTCTATTTTCTCTCGGTATTACAGAAGCTTTCAGACTGGTAAATACGCCCATATGTGGGTTTTTTTTTTTTCATTTTTGTATGTCATGTTACATAAGTTTCGGCCAGCATTGGCCTAGGCGATGTCTAACTTAATAGCACCACCTGATGCTATTAAGTTATACGTGATTATATATAGCTAAAAATGATTATATATAATCTTACGTAGCAGACGATATTTATTATTTTGAAGTATACTGACTAAAAAAGAAAAACAGCAAGAGAACGACTGGATATTCTTTGGCATACCTACACCACCGCGTTCCCCTTCTGCGACGATGTTTCCTTATAACTTTCAGAAAAGTGGATAACTTTAAATGAAATTTTCTACAAATACCTTTCCCATAGTACAGATTCCAATTATGTGTGAATGTGTTGCGAATTTTTTTTTTTACAGAGTAGCGGAGAGTTTTGGATAGCTCACTTGAGCCGATTTTCCTATCTCGAAACTTTTCAGAAAAAATTGGTATTTCATAATGAAATTTTCTATAAATACTTTTCAGATTGTATAGATTACGATTATGTCGGGATTTAATGCAAAAAAAAAAAAAACAACTCTTGGTGACACATATACATACATTTTTTTTTTTTTCCAATTTCAAGTCTTATTTCACAATACCCAGTTACCCATGAGCGGTGATAAAAGCTGGCTTTATTACAGTATTGGTGAGTAGGTAGAGATGGTAAATTAATTTTTTTAAATTAACAAACAATTAGTTTCATTAACTGAGATCAAATTACGTCGAAATTATCATTCCTCTTTCTAATATATTTTTTAAAATGCCGTTGCCCCAAGAAAAAGGTTAACCTTATACTTATTTGATATTGCTGAGGCGCGTGGCTTAGTAGTTAGGGTGTTGGACATCTGGTCGTAAGATTATGGTTTCGATTCTTGAATCGAGAGACGCATTGTATTCTTGAACAAAACGCGTCATTTCACGTTGTTCGAGTCCATACGACTGCCAAAAATAAGTAATCTTCTGACGGACCGTTGTCCCGTCAGGGAGGGAATATACATGCTACAGAATCCGGAGGAAATGCTTTATGAGCCTCTGACTCGAGAAGAAGATTTTTTTTTTGTCTTTTATTTGACATTATTATAAATATTGTGGAGGCGCAATAGCCCAGTGGTTAGGGCAGCGGACTCGCGGTCATAGGATCGCGGTTTCGATTCCCAGACCGGGCGTTGTGTGTGTTTATTGAGCGAAAACGCCTAAAGCTCCACGAGGCTCCGGCAAGGGGTGGTGGCGATCCCTGTTGTACTCTTTCGCCCCAACTTTCTCTCACTCTTTCTTCCTGTTTCTTGAGTAAAGCTGCAATGGACTGGCGTCCCGTCCAGCTGTGGAGGAACACATATGCCATAGAAACCGAGCCCATGAGCCTGGCTAGGCTTTAAAAGGGTGCATAAATGAAAATAATTATAA
>NC_068989.1:71701211-71707747 GCF_001194135.2 Octopus bimaculoides | reverse complement strand
TATTACTTCCCTCCGCCTTAACGAAGGCGGAAGTATTGTTTCCAGTCGTGTTTGTTTGTTTGTTTGTTTGTCTGTCTGTGGACAAGATATCTCAAGAACCGCTGGATGGATTCGGATGAATCTTTCAGGGATGTTTGGCCTCGTGACTAGGACGAACTGATTAGATTTTGGGATCGATCCGATACCATACAAGGCTTCTGGATTATTTTTCCTGTTTTTTTTTACTTAATTTTTGAGAGCGGTCCGGTTCATTTTTATTATTTTTTGGAAGGGTGAAGGTCCACTTGCTGCCAACACCCGCTAAAGGGTGGGCTAGGGATACCTTGACTGTTGATGTGCAAATTAGCGCTGAGGCATCTGTAGCTCTACATGGATTGTGAACAGGTGTGGTCTCCATTCATCAAATAGCTTGTAGTGAAACCTCTCTCTCGAGCATTCAATCATAAATGATAACGGAGCTGCTAACATCTAGCCTTCGGCTGCCTTGGACCCTTTTGTCTAACATCCTGATTGGTTCTTATTTGCGCGGCAATTGTCCCCATGTTCTGCTTGCTAAGGGGGCATTACGTCCAATCGATGGCTTCAGATAAAGTCACGTGATAGTTTTACTGGGTTTCCGGTGAGCCCTTTTTCGCCTATAAATAAGCCCGATCCAACGACGGTAGTCTTCTTCGATTCCAGATCTCTCACAGGTCTGGTCGTTGACCACACATACAGAACACAGCTACAGCCAGTTCCAGCGCTGACGTCTTCACCACCTATGTACTGTCTATCATTGTCGTCGCCAGCAACACCAACATCAACAAGAGCGGTTTTATCTCGACGCTGTTGAGTGGATTGTTTCCACTCACGAATAACAGTCAGAACTAACCAGCCAGAATATACTATACCAGGTAACACGGTCACAGTATTCGACACTCAACACACATAGTGTGATACTCACAGCTCTGCTCCTTGGCCACAACTTCCTGCGTATGAACATTCTATCTCCTTGTGTAACTCTAATATGAACTGGTATTTCTCTATCTCAGTGTTTTAAGACTTTTTACAGTCTATGTTACAGACACTCTTTCTATGTTCTGTGTTTCCTCTCATTCACACGCACACTTGTACTCTCACATATTGTACACACACTATTGTTTATACGACTGTCCGTCACTTCACATTGTTGTATACATTCTCTTGTACACGAAGGCCAGACTTATCTATTGTGTTATTTATATATGTCGCATGCACGCGCACACAGACACAAATAGTTTCACTTTGTTAATAAATTTATTCTCATTATATATCTAACGGTTGAGTTTGTCCTAAGTTCTTTTACTGGCACTATGGCTCGTATCTCTTACGACGAGCCTTCCAACTTATATATCTTGTTTTGTGTTCGACCGTGCGACATGGTTAAAAGGAGCCTTTACCGTCTACGTCGCCATCTCCTTTGGTTCGCACGGTCGAAGTATTACAAGCTATTTCCTTGGTTCACTGGCTTTAGTGAACTAGAACCATGGATCCAACGTAGACCAATGTACAGTGAATGGTACATAGGGTGCCGACAGGCACTCCAGTTTCTCTCAGGCATGGGCAATGCCAGCAGCGGGGGTTCTACTTCGTTCTTTTATAGAAGGTTGGCAGAGGTGAGGAATGATGACGGCCTGGGGGAGACTCTGGGCTTCGATGAAAATCAGTTAGCCAGCCTGTTCCAAAGAACATTCAGGCCAGGGTCTTTGGATAACTTATAGAGATTTCTGACCTGGCAATATTTCCGAGGTGTGTTACCAGCTCGTGATAAACTTGCAAGGCATGGTGGCTCCTGTTCACCCATGTTCCCAAGATGCGAGCAGGACAAGAAAATCATTCTGAACACGCTTGTGCAATGCCCAAAAATTACAGAAATGTGGGTTTATGTCGAACATCTGTTGTCACCACTGGGAAGAGTACAACTGTCTTCTGAGACAATCATAAAAACTGTTGCCCCTTTCTCCTTTGACAAAGAAGGTAAGGCTTGTTTTCTCACTGTAGTAGCTATTGCGGAAGTAGTAGTGTGGAAGACCTATATTAAAGGAATCGTGACGGACACTTTCATCGCCAGCATTGGGTTGGTGAGATTTCTCACCTTCCACCTGAAAAGGAAAATAAGAGTGGAGGAGTGCCTATTGCCAGAAGTATATAAGTAAAGATGGATGTTGTGAGAATGGTGTGTGAATGTTTCAACTTAAGAGTATTCATAAAGTTTTTTTCAAAGGTAGCAGTGGAGGATCGAGGCTTGCGGGGCCAAAGCAGAACCTGTCCCCAACTTCATTGTTTGTATAATTGTTCGTCCCAATCATTCGATTTTACTATAAATTTTTCATCGATTTTTTTTTTTATATTTGTGTTTTTCAATCTGGCCCCAGATCATTGTATCATCCCCTCTATGTTTGGCCCCCTGTGGGCAATAAAGAATTAAGAATCATTAGCATGCCAGGCAATATGCTTAGTGGTATTTTGCCCATCATTACGTTCAGAGTTCAAATTCCACTGAGGTCGACTTTGCCTTTCATCCTCTCAGGGTCGATAAATTAAATACCAGTGAAACACTGGGATCAATGTAATCGACTAGTTCCCTTCCCCCAAAATTTCAGGCATTGTGCCTTTAGTAGAAAGGATTATAATTATTAAGCTGTCAGAATCGTTAGCATGCTGGGCAAAATGCTTTGTGTCATTTCATCTGTCTTTACATTCAGAGTTCAAATTCCACCTAGGTCAACTTGGCCTATCATTTCTTTAGGGTTAATAAGTAATAGTTGAGCACTGTGGTTGATGTTATCAACTTACCCACTCTCCAGAAAATTACTGACCTTCTGCCAAAATTTGAAACCACCACCATCATTATTATTATTATTGAGTGAGAGCAGAGCAGAGCATGCCATCAAAGTAACACTGGGGTAAAATACACGAAGCTCAGTATACCCATCATGACTACCGGTCTGATAAGGGTACACCAGGCACATGCATTGCAGCCATGTGCGTACAACATAGTAATCTTATATCAAGATAAACAGTGCATGACCTTGCAGGTGAGCCCAGTAAGAATGTATGAAGCAAGTAATAAACCTCTTTGTGAAACAATATTAATAAATTAGTGTCATTTGTTTAATCCCAAGTTAGAAATATGTAATTATTTAATTATTCTTAATTTACCATTTCAATCAACAGGTGTTTTGACTGGGTGTTTCAGCTCAAAATATGGAGTGAGGAGTACAGCTTTACTTGGAAGCTTTTTGTTGTGTCTTGGTCTTGGAATTTCAGTATGTGTTTCAAATGTAGGATCTCTAATAATTTATCTTGGACTTGTTGCTGGTAAGTATAAAAATATATTTAATATATTGTGTTACTTAAGGTTGTGAGCTGGCAGAATTGTTAGCACAGCAGGCAAAAGGTTTGATGACATTTTGTCCATCCTTATATTCTGAGTTTAAATTCCACCAAGGTCAACTTTGCCTTTTGTTCTTTTGGTGTCGATAAAATAAGTACCAGTTGAACACTGGGGTTGATGTAATCAACTGCCCCCTGAAATTTGAAACCAATGTTTTGTGTTGTTCTTTGTTGTTGTTTGGCTCCCATCCTTGCAGTCAGCCACTAACAAGCACATTTCTGATTGAAGGTGTTCTAGCCAAAAGTATCTCACATTTTTTTTTCTGAGTGTGGGAAATTAATATTTTGTAGTTATTTTTAATTTAGCAAAAAAAATTGAATCCAAAATTCATGAAGAAATGGTAATAATAATAATAACCTATATTATTAAAGTGCTGAACTGGCAGAATTATTAGTATGCTGGACGAAATACTTAGTGGTATTTCCCTCATCACTATGCTCTGAGTTCAAATTCCACCAAGGTTGACTTTGCCTTTCATCCTTTCAGGGTTGATAAATTAAGTACCAGTGAAACACTGGGGCCGATGTAATCAACTAGTTCCGTCCCCACAAACTTGAAGCCTTGTGTCTCCAGTAGAAAGGATTATTATTATTATTATCATTATTATTATTATTATTATTAATGACAGTGAGTTGGCAGAACCATTAGCACATCAGACAAAATGCTTAGTAGCATTTTATCTGTCTTTGTGTTCTGAGTTTAAATTCCATTGAGGTCATTTTGCCTGTCATCCTTTTGGGGTCAATAAAATAAGTACCCACCTTCTCCCTTCCACTCTCTCCCTTCATCGTCACCCCCTCCCTTGTTATCCCATCCCTACACATTCCAACTCCACCATCCCTATACATCCCATCCCCACTCCATTCCTTCTGTTGCACTGTGTTTATTTCCCTAAAACGTAGTGGTTCAGCAAAAGCCACTGATAGAATAAATACTAGGCTTACAAAGAATATATCCTGTGGTCAATTTTTTTTGACAAACGCGATGCTCCAGCATGGTTGCAGTTAAATGACTGAACAAGTAAAACAAAACAAAAAAACTGTGCCGTTTTAATCCTGAGCAAGGCCGATTATCTCTGCTAGTATACTATAAGATAAATTCAACTGAACATGTGCTTTCTCTATATACTTTGCAGCCTTGTATCAATCTAAAATATATATTTTCATTTTATATATAGGTTCTGGAACGTCCTTCATATTTATTGCTATAAACTGCGGAATTGCTTCCTATTTTGATCAAAGCAGTAGGCAGTTGATGTCTCTAATTTCCACTGGTGGTGCAGTTGGTGCTATAATTTTCCCTATTTTTGTTTCCAAGCTCACAGAACTATATTCTTGGAGAGGCAGCCTCCTTCTTCTCTGTGCATTTACCATGCATACTGTACCATGTGGTTTACTGTATTCCTTAAAGAAACTACCTCGGAAATGGGCGCCTCCTGTCAGTAATGAAGTAAGAAACGGCTCTTGCAGTAGATCCTATCAAAGTACAGATAAGACACCACAGGAACATTTTGCAAGCCCAAAGAAAACCAAGTTCAATTTAGACCAAGTATCAAATGATTCAGATGAGTCAGACTCAAAGCCTCAAATGGAAATAGCACACGAAACAGACGAAGCCAATGCCAGCTCAAGACATGAAAATAATAACCATTTAAAGGGGATCAACATGTGTCAGTCAAATGACATGTCAGGCCATGAAGAAGAAACAGATACTAAACTTAGCCAAATACGTATGCTATCCATGATACTAAACAGTAACACTTATCTACTACTTCTACTTTCCACAACAGGAGCAGTAAGCTTTATAATGTCATTCGCAATGATTTTACCAGACTACCTTGTGAACCGTGGCATGACTCTGGAGGAAAGCACTAGAATTTTTGTCCTTGCATCAGTTGGGAACATTGCTGCACGGTTTATTACATGTTGGTTACTTTACAAAAACATAGCATCAGGTATAATGATCTTCAACTTATCAGGATTAAGTGGTGCCGCACTAGCTCTTCTGTATCCCTATTTTACATCAACATCAATGCTTATCTTATTATCCTTCATGATCTTTCTGGCATCAGGATTGGGCCTGTCCGTCTTCAGCGTGACATTCTTGGAAATTTTTGAAAACAAATTGTATTCTTGTGCTCTAGGATTCTCCATGACTTTGTCTGGTCTGGGCCTTCCATTAAGTGGATACATCATTAGTAAGTATATTTTTCTCTAAATTACAAATACACATAGACATCATGGTGTGTATGTGTGTTTGTTTGTGTGTGTGTGTGTGTGCGTGTACGAGAGGATGCTAAAAAGTTCCCTGGCTTGAAGGGTATTGCAAAAGGCCTGGTTGGAAGCCCAACATCTGAGTTCTTTTACAGGGCTTAGAAAAACTGAAGGAAGAACCACTGCAATAAGTGTGAGTCTGAGAGGGGAATAAGTTGAATAAAATCGTAATTAACTGATCTTCCTGTATTTTCTTTTACCTAAAGCCAGAAACTTTTCAGCAGTATACATATATATATATATAAGGCAGTGCTCCAGCATGGCTGCAGTCAAACGACATGACTGCTGAAACATGTAAAAAGAGTAAAAGAATATACATATGCATGCACAGGGATGGATGTGTGGGTAAGAGGCTTGTTTTGTGACCACATAGTTTTGGGTTCAGTCCCACTGTGAAGAACCTTGGACAAGTGTCTCCTGCTATAGCATCGTGCTGACCAATACCTTGCGAGTGAATTTGGTAGATGGAAACTGTGTGGAAGCTTGTCATGTGTATGTGTGTCTGTATGATAAGTGGTGTTGGTTTTGTTTTTATGTCCCAGCAACTGAGCACTAAGTATATAAAGAAAAAATTCAGAAGATGGCTCAAATAGAAATGTACCAAAAAAAAATAGGTGTAATTAAATTAAATTAAATGTGTAGAAACTATATATAAATTAAATATATAAAAACAAATGCAGAATCTAGAAACCTCATAGCTTATGATCTTTCCCTCAAAAAGATGTGGGTATGCATCAGATTTCAGTTAAGCATGTACAAAACTATGACTTAAAGCTTGAAACCTATTCAGACATTCACTTTTATACATTAAGTGAGAGAAGGGGAAGAAGTGCATGTGTGTGTGTGCA
>NC_068989.1:71699700-71701201 GCF_001194135.2 Octopus bimaculoides | reverse complement strand
GTGTGCATGCATGCGTGCACGTGTGTGTTTCAACAGGATTGGTGAGAGAGAGAGGGTGGGTTGGGAGTGAATGAATGAAAGAAAGCCCAAAAGGACGAATGGAAGGAAGGACAAAAGAAAGAATTGGCTGTAGATATCAGGTGACTTCATGGGCTTTTTTTTTTTTTTATCATTAATTAGTGCAGAAGGCTCATTTTGGCCATTTGAAAATACATGGAAACTCTTAACATCACTTACATTTATTATTTGATGTCTAAATTTACATCATACAATTTGTGACCTGGGCACTGACACAACATTCACTGCAATTCTGTTGCAAAGAAAATGACACCAAATAATAAAGGATTAAATGAGAAAACAGATTCTGTGGGCAAGGGGTCTTTTTTTTCCCCCAATGGCTAAAATATATCTTCTCTGCTGTAATTGCTTTAGTTTCAACACATGGTCTTGTTGCAAATGGAGTTTGTAGGTAAGGCTGTGTATAAATGATTTAACAACACCGTGCGAATATTTGATAACTTTTATTTCACTACACAAGTAATTTTCAGGTTGGTTGTGAGTTAAAGTTTCCACAACAAGTCAACACAACTGAAAGAATAATTCTGCAGCATTCATAAACAGTTGATTACAAAAACTCTGTACTTAAATTTTTCAAGACAAGAGAAAATATACACATTAAATTCATGTCCACCAACTATAACATCATATCCAGATTAAGTAGGAGTGTGAAAACATATATTATGAACTGCAAGAGTGTGTAGTGCTGGGCTGTGGGTTGCTACACACTGAAGGTTGGTGTTAAAAACAAGCTTTTATATGACACCTGAACTGAAACATTCCAGAAGGATCCAGAATGATCTATCACATGAAATCTTGCTGCTGATTGGTCCATAACACAACTTCTCATATGAACAAGGAATTGTTGTGTTGTAACTTAAATTTCATAATCTAACAACTTGGTTTTGAGTTTTGCTAGTCTCAGATCATATAACTTGTCAGACAAGTATAACTTCAATATTTTTCATCTGGTTTCCTTGAATAATTGTACATAAACGAAGTGAGAAGAAGGAGTCGGAAAAACCAAGTGTGTGTGTGTAAGAAATACCTTGTTATTTCTATTCCCTGTCTTTACATTTTTTTTCTCCTTAATTTTTATTTTTCTACTTTATTTATTTGTTGCAGTATCATGCTACGTATATATATTTTGTTTTGTTTTATTTTTTTCTTACAGGTGTACTCAAAGATCGGTATGAAAGCTACGTTCCATGCTATCATTTTCTAGCTCTGCTTTGTTGCTTCACCATTGTGCCATCCATTATCCATGCTTTGGTAACCAAATGGAAAAGAAACACAGATAGTGTTGTTTGATTAAATTATATATTTTATGTGTGTGTGTGTGTGTGTGTGTGTGTGTGTAGTGTATGCACGTATATATATATATATATATATGTATGTATGTATGTATATATATATATATATATATATATATATATATATATAT
>NC_068989.1:71695322-71699590 GCF_001194135.2 Octopus bimaculoides | reverse complement strand
TGTAATTTATATTTGACAATTATTTCAATGAGAGATGAGATATGTTTTCGTTTTGTTTCTTTTGTTTTGTTTTGTGTCCTCCTCGGAAAAAAAAAAACAATCTAATTTATACACTGAAAAACAATTCAAAACCATCTTTGTCCTTGTAGACAAAAGCAAGATTTAAGCAAGGATTTTTATGAAAAAGAAAAAAAAAAAAAGAAATGGAAGAAAAAGCATAAAAAAGGAAATATGCATATTTTCAATGATTTCTTTCCATTGGTGACTGACAAACAGAATACTCAATACATGATGCTGAGTATATGATTTACTTAAATTGGCTTTTTGTGGATTGGGGTTCATGATACAATGACTGTCAGGTGATGAAACTTGAAAATCTAATTTGGTTTAGCTAAAATACACACATACATACATACTGAGGTATATGTAACAGTTGTTACTAAGATCTCTACATTAATACAATGGAATCTACCTAACTACTTTTTGCATCGAGCTGCAAGCTATGGAATGAAATCAAAGAAATAATCTATTAAAAATACATTTATATTATTTGTAAGACTAATAAAAAAATATCTAAAATTGTGATATATATTCAGTTATTCATTTAGTCTTTTTCAGACTATTGGATTGTAGCCATGCTGGGATACTGCCTTCTAGGGTTTAGTTGAGTGTATTGACCCTAGTAAATAACTTTGCCTTTCATTCTTTCAGGATCAATAAAAGTACCATAGATGCAAGCATGGCTGTGTGGTAAGAAGCTTGCTTCCCAACCACA
Organism: Octopus bimaculoides; assembly: GCF_001194135.2. Lineage (NCBI taxonomy): Eukaryota > Metazoa > Mollusca > Cephalopoda > Octopoda > Octopodidae > Octopus > Octopus bimaculoides. Next base: position 71,698,815 of record NC_068989.1, on the reverse strand, counting down.
TGGTTCCAGGTTCAGTCCCATTGTGTGGCACTTGAACAAGTGTCTTCTACTATAGCCTCAGGCTGACCAAATCCTTGTGAATGGATTTTGTAGATGGAAACTGAAAGAAGCTTGTTGTGTATATATGTATATATCTGTGTGCATGGATGTCTTTGTGTCTGTTTCCCCTACCACCACCATCACTTGCCAACTGATATTGATGTGTTTACATCCCTGTAACTTAGCAGTTCAGCAAAAGAGACCAATACAATAGTACTAGGTTTACAAAGAACAAGTCCTAGGGGTTGATTTCTTCGACTAAAACACTTTAAGGCGGTGCTCCAGCATGGTCGCCGTCAAATGACAAACAAATAAAAGAATTAAAGTACCAATCAGGAGTGAATTAACAGAACTGTAAAGTTGTCAGACCAGCTGATTTGCGGTAGTTATTCCAGCTCTTTATGTTCCGATTTCAAATCCCAACATGGCCTGCTTGGGTGTTTGGACTCAACTTATCACCTGTTGTAACCTGGCACTTCAAGTACCTTTAGTGGAGATCACTCTATTGCAATCAATAACACCAGGTTCTTTGATTTGAGGATACCTTCCTTCCTTTCTTGCAGACATTTTGGAGGGGCCTAGGCACTGCCTTACCTCCAAACTGAAGGACAAACAAAATAATCTTAGGAACGCTTCTTGATGGAGATCAAATCTTTATTATGAATTGCAAAAGTCCTAGGAAATCTTTGTCGAATAGTGTTTGGAAACAAAGCAGTATACTAGTTACACAAAGCTATTTCTTGTTTCAATATTCAACTTAATATTTTTGACTAAGATATTTAGATTCCACTAATAAACATTAATTCAAGAGTCAAAATAGTTTTTGCACTGTGTATGCAATAAGCACAGTTGGTCATGTATAAATGGTTTTCATCTCTAACCTAGCTCCAAAATTTATTGAAATCAGCAAACATCTCACAGATTACTGCTTGTTTCTAGTGCTTCAAATACTTTCATTTCATGTTGTTCTAATCTAGCTAGCTGTAAATTAGTACCAGCTGGGTGTTAGTGCCTCCACCTGTCATTTTTTGGATGTGTCACAGTCAAAGATGGGAGGGCCAAGAAAGTGTTTATGTCTGCTTGTGACTACACAGGCACCCAAAACAATTAGCAAAATATGGTACATGCTACCAAACCAGACTCACTTGTGAATGGAAGTTATCTGTACAATACCGTTTCTGTGTGTGTGTTCCATATCTCTTTGCTCGTTTTGTAATATTTCGACAACCTCACATTTTATTATATTTGCATTTAAATTTTTAATATTGACTCTGTTTTGCAATCACTTCAGTTTAGCATTAAAAAAGAAGGAAAATCCTTGAGCTGCGAAATATTGGTGTGTCTTATGTTTATCCTGGGATTTCATTGTCATCACTTTTGGCACTGGCAGAATCATACGAGGACCATACAAAATGGCTACGATATTTGGTTACGACTTATTTACATTCTGAGTTCAAATCCTGCCGTGCTAAACAAAGCAAAGAAAAGTTCCACCTAAGTATAGGAGGCGATTAATAATTCTATAAGGTATCCTAAATATAATACTATTTTATGATATTACAGTGTCTTAAAATAAGACTGAATGGGCATGACTGAACCTATAATTAAAGGCAGTCCAACTGTGACCATCTTTTTTTTTGTGACGGTGAGGGGTGTAATTACAGAGTGACTAAATATTGGTTTCAAATTTGGCACACGGCCAGCAGTTTCTGGGAGGAGTTAAATCTGTAGTAACGCCGTGCGCATGCGTAGTCTCACGCATGCGTGGAATTAAACAAGCAAGCGTTCCCGCTCAATTCACTCTCTTTCTTGCTGGCCAGCAATAGAGCATGGACGTGTCAAGCAGTGTCTCCAACACCCAACTCTGGAGACAGTCTCTTTACGTGTTTAGCTGTCACTCTCCATCTTTCAGACTTACACTCGACAGCTCACTTACACCTACATAACAACGTCCCAACAACTATGCTCACACACATAGAAGCTGTAACAACAAGAGCTAAAGATGTATATATTTATCACCTGAATAAATGTTGTTTAAGTTGATAGTCTGGAGTTCAGCGTTCCGTTTATATTTCTTAATTTTATATAGGAAAGTCAGGTATACATCTAATGATGTATAACCAACTTTCCTATAAATCGATTATATCGACCTCAGTGCTCAACAGGTACTTATTTTACTGACCCCGAAAGAATGAAAGGCAAAGTCAACCTCGGTGGATTTTGAACTTAGAACGTAAAGACGGACGAAATGTCACTAAGCATTTTGCCCGGCGTGCCAACGATTCTGCCAGCACGCCGCTTTTGTAATGTAAATATTAAAAAGGAATATTTTTACATTCTGATTTCAAACACGGCGCTGAGAGTGGACTAAGATTATTTCCATAAGATCGATGATGTAAGAACCAGTTATATTTTGAAGAATAAATCGATTCGATTGAGAATGTTGTTTCTTTGCAAATTGAGGCTTTAAGCCAGTCAACAAGGGAGAGTAATCCCCACAAACTTTTATAGTAGGGGAGATAACTCTCATTATCAACCACATTTGTCAACCGTTGATTTCCGATTTCGGCCCAATGCTACAGATTTATTAGAGACAGGTTTGTTTCGGCAATTGTTTTGTGCTTTAGTATATGGCTAGTATTTTTACCAGCACCTGATAGATGAGCTGGAAAGTTAAATCACTAAAAACAAATCGAGATAGTTACTTTTTACTTGTGTCGGTTATTAGACTGCGGTCATGCTGGAGCACCTCTTTGAAGAGTTTAGTCAAAGTGACCTCGGTGCTTTTTTTTTTTCTTATTTCAAGTTTGGTACTTATTCTCTCGGTCTCTTTCTGCTGAACAGCTAAGTTACGGCAGCGTAAACAAACCAACACTGGTTGTCAAGCGGTAATGAGGGACAAACACAAGCATAAACACACACGCACGTCTCGTTTCCCTTTTTGTTTTTTTCGTTGTTCGAAAAAAGTTCGTTTTCTGTCTTCGTCTTTATGTTTCCGTTTCTCATTGTGTTAAACGTCTTTTGTGATGCCCTGTACCCATATATGCTTGTATGTATACATATAGATGTCGGTATGTACATATATGTATGGATATATGCATATATTATTTATATTATTATATATATGTGTACATATCATCATCATCATCATCATCGTTTAACGTCCGCTTTCCATGCTAGCATGGGTTGGACGATTTGACTGAGGACTGGTGAAACCGGATGGCAACACCAGGCTCCAGTCTGATTTGGCAGAGTTTCTACAGCTGGATGCCCTTCCTAACGCCAACCACTCAGAGAGTGTAGTGGGTGCTTTTACGTGTCACCCGCACGAAAACGGCCACGCTCGAAATGGTGTCTTTTATGTGCCACCCGCACAAGCCAGTCCAGGGGCACTGGCAACGATCTCGCTCGAAAATCCTACAGGAGCCAGTCAGGCGGTACTGGCAACGGCCAC
>NC_068989.1:71692522-71693679 GCF_001194135.2 Octopus bimaculoides | reverse complement strand
ATATGATGGACTTCCTTCAGTTTCCGTCTATCAGATCTACTCATAAGGCTTTGATCGCCCCGGGGCTATAATAGAAGATACTTGCCCAAGGTGCTACACAGTGGGACTGAATCCGGAACAAAGTGGTCGGGGAGCAAACTTCTTACCAAACAGCCACGCCTATTCATTACAATTATATTTCATATCCTGAGCATGCATTTGAAATGGTGTTAAATTTAAATAACTATCTATACATCTTGCTTAACGTATATATACCGTTGACGGGAATAATTCTGTGGGTTTGTCTGAAATACAATCTATACTGGTGTGTTTTAAACAATAATAGGAGTGGCTGTGTGGTAAGAAGCTTGCTTCCCACCTATATGGCTCTGGGCTCAATCCCACTGTGTGGCACTTTGGGCAAGTGTCTTCTCCAACCAAAACCTTGTAAGTGGATTTGGTTGACAGAAACTAAAAGAGGCCTGTTGTATATATATGTGCATGAGTAAGTATTTATGTCTGTTCTTGTCCCGCCACCATCATTTGATACCGATGCTGGTGTGTTTACATCCCTGTAACCTAGCAGTTCAGTAAAAGAGTCCAATAGAATTAGTACTAGGCTTACAAAGAATAAGTCCTGGGGTCAATTTGTTCGACTAAAGGTGGTTCTCCAGCATGATTGAAACAAGTAAAGAAATGTGTATATATATGTACATATATACATATGCATATACATGTATATATATAGATATGTGTGTGTATATATAGATACATACATTAATAATGTTACATACTATTAATAATTTATCAAAAGTAACAAGTTATGATTTTCGTTGTGTCATTTTGAAGGAGAAAAAAATGTGGCGTTTTTCACAACATTGCCATGACATATAGAAAATAGATGTATCTTATTGGTTAGAATTACATAAGTTTCATTCTTTAAAACTTTTTCATTATTAATTTTTCAAAAAAAAAAAAAAAAAAAAGAAAAAAGGTTGGGATTTTCGTAATTAGCATGAAAAACTACACCTACAATTTACCTTTTACTTGTTTCAACCATTGGATTGCGGCCAGACTCTGATTGGCTGTATGCAAATGAGTTCCTTACTGGGGTCTGAAACTCTCATGAGAAAAACATTTGGAGGCCAGGAACTGCGTAGAAGCTTGGCATGTGTATA
>NC_068989.1:71687206-71691869 GCF_001194135.2 Octopus bimaculoides | reverse complement strand
ACCTGTGCCCAGCGTCGCCTTTCTGGCACTTGTGCCCGCGGCATGTGTAAGGACTTTCGAGCGAGATCATTACCAGTGCCCCTGGACTGGCTCTTGTGCGGGTGGCACATCAAATACACCATTTTGAGCGTGGCCGTTGCCAGTACCGCCTGACTGGCCTTCGTGCCAGTGGCACGTAAAAGCACCCACTACACTCTCTGAGTGGTTGGCATTAGGAAGGGCATCCAGCTGTAGAAACTCTGCCAAATCAGATTGGAGCCTGGTGTAGCCATCTTGGTTTCACCAGTCCTCAGTCAAATCGTCCAACCCATGCTAGCATGGAAAGTGGACCTTAAACGACGTTGATGATGATAGCAATGTTGTAAAAAGCGCCACATTTGTTTCTCCTTCAAAATGACACAATGAAAATCATAACTTGTTATTTTTGATAAATTATTAATAGTTCCAATATTTGGTTCAGGACCAGCTGTTTTGAAAGGAGGAGCAAGTCGAATACAACCCCCCCCCCGCCACGGATACAACTGGTACTTACTTTTATCGACCGTGAAAGGATGAAAGACGAAATCAACCTCAGCGGAATTTGAACTTGAAATGTTGCTAGACATTTTGTCCAGCATCCTAATAGTTCTGCGACATTTATGATAAAATTGGAAGAAGTGTGTCAACCTGAACAGATCCTTTGAAGATAACAGTCTGGCTGAGCGCAACCAATTCAGAGATTCCACTGGAATAAAAAGAGAAATCTAAAATGCGTTGATTTCTTAACAAGGCTCCAATTCTCATTACATTTTTAGAAGTGAGAGAAAAGTTTTGGCGTTCATGTCATTGTCAAAGAAACTACTACTACTACAACTACTACTACTACAAATGATGATGATGATGATGATGATGATGATGATTAAAATTGAAAGTGAGGGTAGTTATAACTGGAAATTGAAATTGAGCTGCACAGATTTGGTTTACAAAAATAATTCCAATTCACTAACTGTAACCATTTTGCCATTTTTTTTTCTTTTTGCAAATATAGTATATCTAAGATAATATTACATTGATGTAGATGTTAGACCTGCTGAAAACAGCAGCTGAATGGCTCTTATATGACATTTGCATCATAAAAGAAAAAAACATGATAGATAATGTTGTTTTAACCCTTTTGCAGCGGTAAGCAGATATAGTAAGCAGATATATTCACTCAAAATTTAATTCCCATTAACTGCGGAAAGCAGTTTTATATACCACTCTATCTTTTGTTGAGGAATATCATGTTTGAAACTATTTTCTCTTGAGATATGTCAAGCTTACTGAAGCAAAGTGACTTGCAGAAAATACCAATTCTATTTTTTGAAAGACATTTAACATCATAACTGGAATAACCATAAAATTTGATATCGCAGTTAAAGGGTTAAATTTCGTCATTGATTTCTATTCTACATTACCATTATTAGTGAAAGAAAAGGAAAGGTTGTCTGTTGTAGCTAGTAAAGGGTATTTGTGCAAGATCATCTCAAGTGTTCAGTGACATAATTCTAAATTCTTCGCATGGAATTTGTTCTCGCTCTGATATTTGGCCTTGTAATGTCGACGGCATTAACAACAAAACAATTATGGATAATTGAAGTTCTGGTCACATTAATGGCATATGGAACTTTTACTTCTGTTCTCTCTTCGATAAGAGAATGCTCTACTTTTCGCTAAACTAAATTCATTACCATTATCGTGGTTTTTTGTTTGTTTTTCTTTTTTGCATAGAAATGTGATGCTATAGATATAGTAACAATTAGTACATATATGCTGTTGGTGGTGGTTGTGGTGACAGTAGTAGTAGTAACAATGGTAGTAGTAGTAGTAGTAGTACAGCAGCAGTAGTATTGGGTCATCCCATAAATAATGCGGATTTTTCAATTGCATGAACTAACAGTCGGAGGGGGATGGGATAAACTACTTGCATCAACTTGCTATAAAATCAGGTAGTAATTTTACCTTGTACTTGTTCTTAGTGCAAGTTTTGAAGAGTGCAGTTCGATTTTAAATTTTTTCAAAGCTATAATGGAAGTGACAAAGGAGAATATTTGGCATATTTTGCTTTATGTGTTCAATAAAGGCAACAATGCAATGTGTTGTTATACAAAAGGTTTAGTCCACTTTGAACTTTTGGATCCATTTCCTAACGTTTGTCACTTTACAGCATGTACTGGGTGTTTTTTTGTGACACCAGCACTAGTGAGGCTGCCATGCAGTTTGTGAGGCTGCAATCCCTGAATTGGAAGTGGGGCAACTTTATGTTTGGAGATGAGGTGCAATAAATGGTTGAAAATATGAAAGAAAGGGGCCGGAGCAGAACAGGTTTCTTGCTGTGGAGGAGCTATATAACTACTTGTATTTCAGAAGGTGATCAAGGATGGGAGTGATCAAGTGGAACCAGAGAGCAATAGGTGGGGAATAAAAAAAGACTAACAGTGCTGAGCAGCAGAATGGTAATGATGTAACAGTAGACAAGAAAAGGACGAAAGGTTGGGTAGATTGTAGCAGTTGATGGGAAAGACCAAGGCAGGCATAGTACATGGGGAGGGTGAGCGACATCTGGCGGTGGTGGAAAATAGGTGTTGACTCAGTGGCAAACGGGGTAATCAATGGAAGTGCAGATAGAGAAAACAATCTTAATGAGCTATGAGTGGATAACAAGTGAAACTTTATCCAAACGGGATGTCACTGTCATCACTTCCGATCAGTTTACTTCAATTTTTTTTTTTAATCCCTAAACAGCATATTAACTGTTTATGGTACACCCAAGTGACTCTCTAAGTTTCTGGTACATCTGTCTCTGTATTATAATACATGTTACTTGCTGCCATGGTGTTTTCTCGTGTCAGATATTCGTACATTTAAGTAGAAATGTCATCACTTACTCAAAGAACACATTACATTGTACATGTCTCAAAAAGATGTATTTGTTATTTGTTATTTGTTTTTTCTCTCTTTTTCCACCTGACCACCCCCACTGCTGTGTAATCTCGACATAGTTCATTTTTCTCTGTAAGTGAATGTTGACACATATAAAGATATATTTACATAGAATTTGCAAGCATGAATAACTAAAATTCCTACACATTCTTCTTCTTCTTCTTCTTCTTCTTCTTCTTCTTCTTCTTCTTCTTCTTCTTCTTCTTCTTCTTCAGTATGAGTGCTTTCATGTATGTGTGTGTGTGCGCGCATGCGCGTCTTTGAGAGAGAGACAGAGTGTGTGTGTAAGTATTTTTGTTATGCAAATTGAACAATTAGATTTGTTTTCAGGTCTGAGCCACCCTGTGAATAAGTTTCCAGAAGGAATGAATCTTGGCTGAATTTACAAATCCATTGTCAATTGTAAATGAACAAATAAATAAATAAACGATGTCCTATTTACATGTTTGTAATCTCAAACCCTATGATGGATTTTTAAAGGTAGTTAGCTTTTAATGAGGATTGGAGTAACTGGTTTCATTTCTATTCAACAATTCATCAGGGATTGCATAAATGGTGTCTTATTTACATGTATGTAACCACAGTGTAAAATTACAACTACGGTGGGGTTTTTTATTGGTAGCTAGCTTTTAATGGACATTGAACTGACTGCTTTCGTCTTATGTATGCAGTGGTTTGCTGTCAATAAATATCAGGGATAGCAATTTTCGCCGTCCAAGATGGTGAGATGAAGTAGCAGAAGAATCGTTTGTGTAATGGTATAAACAGCTCTGGATCTGGACTTTGTGAGACCTTAAGCTATATGAAAGTTGGAGGTCCTTTCTTAAGACGTTCCAAAAATCATAAGCACAAAGAAACTGAAACATAATTCCCCTTTAATTATTTTGAGACTCCTGTGTAATGTGAGACCTTATAGCTGCAGCTTGTCTCACTGGCCCCTAAATCTGGCAATGGGTACAAGGCTGACTGTCTGATAATACCGATTTCAAATTTTGGCACAAGGCCAGCAATTTCAGGGTAGTGGGTAGGTCAATTAAATCGACTCCAGTGCTCATCTGGCACTTATTTTATCGACCCTGAAAGGATAAAAGGCAAAGTCGACCTCGTGGAATTTGAACCCAGGACGTAAAGACGGACGAAATGCTGCTCGGTCTGATAATATAAATTATTTATGTGCAGCAAGTTGTTACCAGGGCTTTCTTAAAAACATTATGACCCCTACCCCAACTCCAACTCAGGAAAATCAGTTTGCTGAGCCCTGTAGTATTTATTTATTGACAGCAAGCCACTGTATACATAAATCAGAATTAGGTCCCTAGACCCATGAAATCCCTGGGAAACTACCCAGAGTGCCCGTACCTTAAAATTGCTGATTTCTATGCAGTATTTCTTTTATTCTTTTACTTGTTTCAGTCATTTGGCTGCGACCATGCTGCAGCACTGCCTTAAAGGGTTTTACTTGAACAAATCGACCCCAGAACAAGTTCTTTGTAAACCTAGTGGTTATTCTATCAATTTCTTTTGCCAAACCGCTAAGTTATGGGGATGTAAACGCACCAACATGGTTGTCAAGCAATGGTGGGGGAACAAATACAAACACACAAGTACATATATACATATATATATATATATATATATATTAGAGAGAGAGAGAGGGGGGGGGGATATATATATATATATCTATATATATATATATCTATAT
>NC_068989.1:71684612-71687131 GCF_001194135.2 Octopus bimaculoides | reverse complement strand
ATATATATATATATATATATATAAAGATATATATATATATATGATGGACTTCTTTCAGTTTCCATCTACCAAATCCACTCACAAGGTGGCCACACAGTGAGACTAAACCCAGAACCATGTGGCTGGGAAGGTCTGCTTATATCAATATTTACATAATAAATATTAATATTTACATAAATTTCTAGGAGTATTAATAGAACATTAGTGTGTTTCGTCATACAATGAATAGCTTTGCAAGAATGCTTTTGCCATGATGAATAATATCAGGAAATATAGCATACATACAATATTTATAATTTAACTTTTACTAAATTTCTTGGTGTTTATACAGAATGATGAAATGAATAGTAATTTTCAAAAGAAAAAGGTTTATTGCCTCAAAATAGAATTAAATAAAACAAAATTCTCATTTTTATATTGGATTGGATTTCCTATGCTCAGTATACTGCAGGATGAAGGCCTCAGCATGTTCTCTCTACCAACCATGGTCTGATGTGGAGGCCGTGAATTTGAACTTGAGAGCATAATGGTTGGAGGAGTCTACTCTGGCACACTGGCTTGGCAGAGAGATGCAGTCTTTTATACTCATATCCAGGAGTAGTTAAGTTGATTACATTGACGCCAGTGCTCAACTGGTACTTATTTTATCAACTCCCGAAAGGGTGAAAGGCAAAGTCGACCTCAGAGAAATTTGAATGAGAAATGTAAAGGTGGACGAAATACTGTTAAGCATTTCGCCTGGTGTGCCAACGATTCTGCTGGCTAGCCATCTTATCTTTTTGTACATTTGCCAATATTTCCTAAATTTTATCAGCATAATCATATTCCATGCGCATTTTTCAGAAAGTTAGGATACTCATCTTGCACTTCATGTATTAACTCTCTCTCTCTCTCTCCCATGCCTATATACCATGTAAAACCTGAGTGTAGAATTCAACCAGCCAACAAACAAACATTTATGTTGGCTATTATTAAATAGATTCCCATCAAAGAGAAAGAAAAAAAGGGCAGCTATCACCTGTGAATGTTTATAGATACCGAGATTTTGTTAATTTGTTTAGGTGCCTGTCTTGTTACATGCATAGATGCCCTCTTGACTCTCCTACCCTTGGACCTAGCAGTACGATCCAAGATGTAACAGCTGAAGGAGAGAGAGAGAGAGGGACAGACAGACAGAGACAGACAGACAGACAGACAGACAGAGACAGACAGACAGACAGACAGACAGAGACAGGCAGACAGACACCAGCAATCGGTTATTACATAAGGGCAGCTAGCAGAATCGTTAGCATGCCAGGTGAAATGCTTAGCGGTATTTTGTCTGCCGTTACATTCTGAGTTCAAATTCCACCAAGGTTAACTTTGCCTTTCATCTTTTCAGGGTCGATTAAATAAGTACCAGTGACACACTGGGGTCTATGTAAACGACTTAATCCCTTTGTCTGTCCTTGTTTGTCCCCTCTATGTTTAGCCCCCTGTGGGCAATAAAGAAATAAAAACTTTAAAAATCGGTTGTTACACAGTCTCTGTTGAGTAAAAAGGAGTAACAGGAAACGAAGTAGATTTTGGACCTCCTGGTCTAGAAATTGAAACCTATGGCATTATGATCATGAACCAGATACCCTAACAATTAGGCCACATGCTTTCAATTTCCAAAAACAAAGACTGAATTGTCGAGATCGCCGGTGGCACGTGTAAAGACATTTGAACAAGATCTTTGCCAGTGCCACTGAACTGGCTCTTGTGTAGGTGGCACGTAAAATATACCATTTTGAGCGTGGCCGTTGCCAGTACCGCCTGACTGGCCCTCGTGCCGGTGGCACATAATAGCACCCACTACACGCTCGGAGTGGTTGGCGTTAGGAAGGGCATCCAGCTGTAGAAACTCTGCCAAATCAGATTGGAGTCTGGTGTAGCCATCTAGTTCACCAGTCATCAGTCAAATCGTCCAACCCATGCTAGCATGAAAAGCAGACGTTAAATGATGAGGATGATGATGATGATGATGATGATGAGAGACATATAAGAAATAAAAGTAATAAAAATGTAAGGGAATAAGAAATTATGAACGGACTGGTTCAGTCAAAGTGATTACGTGACAACATGAGAAGAATAAAGCACTGTTATAAGGAAAGGTATGTTTATATAACATTTAAATAGGTAAATTGTGTTTGCAGTATATAGCTTCTTCCGTATGACAACATAATCCAAACTAGTCTACAGTTTACTGGTGGGATTGCAAGAATCTCAAGAGAAAGGAAAGGACAAGAATGAATGGAGCTGTGCAAATTCTTTTATCCTTTTCTTTTATTCTTTTATTTGTTTCACTCATTTGAATGTGGCCATGCTGGAGCACTGCCATTAGTCAAACAAATCGACTCCAGGACTTATTCTTTGTAAGCCTAGTACTTATTCTATCGGTCTCTTTTTCCAGAGCCGGTAAGTTATGGGGACGTAAACACACCAATGTCATATGTCAAGTGATGGTGGGGGAACAAACACAGACATACAAACATATA
>NC_068989.1:71681789-71684602 GCF_001194135.2 Octopus bimaculoides | reverse complement strand
CCCAAGGTGCCACACAGTGGGACTGAATCCAGAACCATGTGGTTTGTAAGCAAGCTACTTACCACACAGCCACTCCTGCGCCTATGTGAACTAAATATATTTTTAAATAAAATGACCGAAAGAACAAGTACAATAAGCATGTCTATACAGGGTGTTTGGGCTAAATTTGATGGCTTTTTTTTATTTCTTGTTTTTTTACTTTCAGGAACAGCTTGATATATTGATGGAAAGTCAACGGCGTTGGAGAGCATAAAGATTAAAGTTGTTGTTAAAAATTAGCTAACATGGAGGACTGGAAGCCATCTGAATATTGGCAAAGAGTTAACTGTATCATGATGATTCACGCCTGGAATCAAAATGCTGACATCATGACTCCTGCTCAATGCTCTGTGAATACTGCTAAGGTTGTAAGACGTGACATGGATAGCTGCAGTGGAGATTATGAAGCTGTGGTCAGAAGGAAAGGACACAGCAAGCATCCTGTTGAAGAATTACTACGTCTTCGCCAACCCCAATTTCTGCCCTCCTAATTCACCTGACTGTAATCCTATAGATTACTATATGTGGAAAGACACCAATCACTCTACCTGCAACAGCAAAGTCGAGCTGGTGGCCAAGATCAAGGAAGTGTTTGAAGATCTTCCCTGATGGTTCCTGAGCCATCTTGAGGCTGTGGTGGAAGCTGACAGCAGATTCTTTCAGTAGTCTGCTATCTCACAGCCATAATCCAGTTGATATATTTTGATTTTCTAAAATACTTTTATTTTGGGATGGGATTCTTTCTTCATCTGCAAACTGTAAATTTTAGCCAAAACATCCTGTATGTGTGTATATATATATATATATCATCATTTTCATCTGCTAATTACTCCGGCACACAGGAGCTATAGGGATAGAGTGGGGCATGCCAACGCTAGGCCGAAACAGCTGTAAGTTTCTGTATATTCTCCAATTGCTAAATGTACTTTATATTTGTAACCTTAATTGTTAATATGGCATGGTATGTCATAAGCATCTGTATATTGTGGTTTTTGTCATTTTAGTTACAAAATAAACAAATTAATTCAATGGAATACACTGTCTGCAAGTTGATGGATACCGCATATTCTCCTCCATTTTCTTATTGCTATATATATATATATATATATATATATATATATATATATATATATATATATATATATATATATACTAGCTTAAAAACCACCCTATTTAAGCTAGCTCCCGTGGAGAGCTCTTCATTGGGCCTTGGGCCCAACAATGACACTTCATGCATTGAGTACATATTAGATTTTATTAAACTTGACCAATATTTTTCAATTTTCATCCAAGCAATGATATAATTTGTCAACTTGGAACTTCTTACAAAGCTGCATGATAAACAACATTTTTTGTCTTCCCATTCGGGGGTCAGCACAATTTCTTTTCTGTCTAACCTCTTTCTTTCTCTCTCTCTTTCTCTCTCTCTCTCTTTCTATTGATAGTTTTCAACCATCACCATCACCAGCAGCACCACCATCGCTACCACAACTCCCATACACATACCATTCAGACTTCTGACGCCACCATCATCAATACCTTTGACTTCGCCGCCTTCCCCTCCACCACCATAACCACTGTCTTTCACATCACTTACTATCACTGTCATCCCCGACTACCTCGGCTATCACCACCACAACCGCCACCACCACCATCATCACCGTCGCCTCTGCTTCTATCACAACTACAGCTCATACTATTACTATCACCCCATTACCATCACAACCGTCAATCTACTACCATCCTCACCGTCTCTAAGCCTACTATTACTCTCACCCCATCATGAGGAATAGTAGAAGTGTCATTGAATAGTGAGAAAGGGGGTCAAAGTGTGACACACCGACACAGAAATTCGTTTTGGCATTTATGATTATTATTATTATTATTATTATTATTATATATCATCAGTGTATCATATATCAGTAAAAGAAGCACACTCTAAAGCAGCGTTTCTCAACAGGGATTCCCCGGAACCCTGGGGTTCTGCAAAAGGTTCCTAGGGGTTCCTCAAAAAAGAGTGAGATAACCTAATGCTAATTTCATATTCGTAATATTACTATACATGCACAACATATTATTAAAGCTAATTTGAAGCCTACAGATCCAATCCATCACTGAAACTAAAAATCTGTAAAACTTTCCAAAAGTTTATCATTTAAATACATACATACATACATACATGCATACAAACAAAAATACCCTGTTGCTGATGTTAAAATTCCAATGAAGGAACCTTGGATCTACGTAAGAAACTGGTTCTTTCTCTATTCGTAAGAAATCTTGAAATAAACTGAATAATGACATACATACATACATGCATACATACACACATGTATGTATGTATGTATAGCAGAAGCAACAGAGTGACTCAATGGCTGAGAGTTTCGTGTGTTAGCATTTATCAAATATTAAAAATATTACTAAGACATATATGTACTCATGTTTTGAGTTATGTTTTCCTGTTTGCCCTACCAAACACATATATATATATATATATTAATAAATTATAGGGTAGCAAAAAAATTTTAGAAATTTTATTTACCACCAGTGGTCTAGCGAGAGTAAAAAAACAGTCAATAGACTATGTATTATTCATTTAAAATGCAGAGATGCCTATAATAGGACATCTACTCGCTAGAAATAGCAGCAAAAGACTACATACCACAAAAATTAGGGATAATTTCGAAAGGAAATGAAAAATAAAAACTTTTACCAATCTATATTCTGTACCATGGTTTCAAGTCAATTTTAGTAAGATAAAAAATATTTATATC
>NC_068989.1:71676751-71680427 GCF_001194135.2 Octopus bimaculoides | reverse complement strand
TATATATATATATATATATATATATATATATATATATATATATCTTATGTATGTATCTATGTATGCATGTGTCTGTGCGTGTGTGTATGTGTACGTACGTACGTATGTTTGTATATATATGTATGAATGTATGTATATATGTGCGTATGTATGTGTTTGCATGCATGTGTGTGCATACATTTGTATGTATAGATTAGATGCGTATGTATGTATGTATGTATGTATGTATGTACGTATGTACGTTATGTTTGTAGGTATGTATGTATTAGACGATTATTTCGGCTTCGTTTCTCTTTCCTTCTTTCTGTGTATCTCTCGAACTCTTTCCTCTTTTTTCTGACTTTTTATTCGTTAATTCATGTACTTCCTTCACTCCCCGATCGATCTTACCGCCTCTACCAACCATTTAGGTTACTTCCAGTATCTTCCACTGAACTGGGAAAACTAGTCCAGATACGAAGATAAAATAAAAATAAAGTCAAATACAATAAAATTAATGCCGTTTCCTGAATTATGAACTTAAACAGGCGTCTCAGGACCACACACACGCATACACAAATACCCACACTGTTACGCGCACATACACACATATACGTATATGTATGAACGCATATACGTGAATGATTGGTATGTATGTATGTATGTATGTATGGATGTATGTATGTATGTATGTATGTATGTGTGATTAGCATGTGTGTGTATATACATATATATCTGTGTGTGTGTATTTGTGTGTGGAGTGTGTATGTGCCCACCTATCTACCTGTCTACATACATAACGTACGTATGTACATACATACATACATACATACAAACATAACGTACATACATACATACATACATACATACATACATACATACATACATACAAACATACATACATGCATACACATATTTCTCAGTTATAGGTTCGTAACCATTCTGGTATACCGTCTTCAACTGTTTTAGTTAAGAGTACTTATTTGACTTTGGTACATATTGTGGCGACCTCTATTGATTCGCTAAGTTGTACTTTTCAGCATAGAAAAACACATTGTGATGCATCAGTAAATAAATACACACACATCTCTGTCTGTCTGTCTGTCTGTCTGTCTGTCTGTCTGTATGTATGTATGTATGTATGTATGTATGTATGTATGTATGTATGCATGCATGTCTGTCTGCCTGCCTGCCTATTTATCTATCTATCTATCTATCTATCTATCTATCTATCCATCTTTCTATCTCTCGAGCAATCAATCTGTCTGTCTGTCTGTTTATCTGTCTGTGGAGTTAGTATTTCTTTTACTTCATATCTGTTACGTTTCTGTGATCGATAATTAAGATCGATAAGCAACGCTAAATTCTAAATACAATTTATGAAGATCATTCGTCTAAAATAAAAGAAATACCGACTTCATGCTTCATGTTTTTCTCTGATACTAGATGAGCTCTTCATATCATGTAATGACTATGTCATAATTGTTTGAACTTCACCTGGGTCGTGTAAAAGTGGGAGTTTAACGTAGGAACCATCAAAAACAGCAACTTATACAGTAAATATAATGCATCCGTTTATACTTGTATGTATGTATGTATGTATGTATGTATTATGTATGTATGTATGTATGTATGTATGTGCTGTATAGTGAAACTGTAACCCTCTACCACCGGTAAAAAGTGGTAGTTGCCAGCCATTATGAATAGACCAGCAGCCGGTCGAAAAGGAAGGTCAGAAAGTGGAGAGTACGTGTAGACTGTGTTGATAGTCGGGTCTGTATTGATATAGTAATTATACTGTTATACTGAGTGGACGTTATAACTATCCAACCTTTTGAAGGTAATAACATTGTACGACTGGGAGTCGTACAATGCCAGATAGAAGCAGTCTATCGGTGACTTCGGAATTTAACAATATCTGTCAGAGCGACAACCTTCGTCAAAAGACAGATACAACAGTGGCAAAAGACTGCGTTACAACAGTAGCGACCAGGAAACACAAAAAAAAGACATTCACGCAGAAAGTTAAACTAATTCATGAGGAGAATTAAATTCCTCGACAAAAAAGCAACAAAAATCTTGTGCAAACTTACGAAAATCATAAAATATGGAAGACTTGTTGGCAGTGATAAATGAGTTGCAAAAACAGCAACAACAACAACTCAAGGAACAGTGAGAAAAACGACAAAAATTGCTGCAGCCAATGTTGCAACTAATAACCAAACCAGAGAATACATTTTCACCTGACCATGTAGCAAATTTCCTATGCGAATTCAAATATAACCCCGAAGAAGAAGTTACCTTCGAGGCTTACTTTTGAAGAGTTCAACAAAATTTTGGAAAAGAATGTCAGGATTGGACGGACGAAATGAAAACGCATCTAGTTCTAAGAAAACTAGCGACAGCAGAGCATGAGATGTATAGTAACTTCATATTGCCAAAATAAGTGTCCGACATAAATTTCACCGACACAGTTGACATTTTGTGCAAAATGTTTAGTGAAAAGAATGAAGCTAAAGTCTCTACTACTTACACACGCTTCCCATTGTTTTAGCCTTCGATTGATGTCATCCCGCTGAAGACTATTCCGTCGCAGGCTTACCCATTTGCAGCTGAGTGGACTGGAACAACGTGAAGTGAAGTGTTTTGTTCAAGAACACAACGCACCATCCGGTCTGGGAATCGAACTCATGATCAAGCAATCAGGAGTGCAATACCCTAATCAGTAGGCCACGCGCCTTCACACACACCGGAAATTACAATTCTGAAATAGTTGTGCCTATTTAACATAGTCTTGCACCCCAGTTCCATTCTCTTTTCTTTTCTCGTGGGATAGCGATCGCTATTCTGAAAGTTCGTTCAACAGAAATGCTATTGAAAGAAATGGCTTCCGACGAAACACCAACTGCTGATACACAAGTGCACTAAACAAATCAGCAATAGCCAGACATTATCCGAGTGCGTACAGAACATTTTGGAGGCGCTCATGTTTTCCACTAATTCTCTGCAAAATGCAAGAGTTGACGCATTGTTTCACGGATCCAGGGTGGAAAAAGTCACAGAAAATAGAAATTACACAACGGGAGAACCACAAGGCTGGTACAGAATTTCTTCGTGGTGTCGGCTGGAATAGAGGTCGTCTTGGTTATCAACAATAAAAATACTGAACATACACAGAATGTCACGATATCTTTAAATAAGGTGTTTTCAATCTGTACCTGTCATGTACTGTCAATAAATGACTGACTTAATGCTTTTGTTTTATTGTCTTAGTTTGCTTAAAAAAACTGAATAAAATGTGGGGTTTTTTCTTTCACGTGTGTTATGCCAACGTCTATAGACTGTGCACAAGACATATTCTGTCTGCTAATAACTGACTTAAATGTTTTTGTTAGTTTTATTACTTTAATTCGTTATAGTATTTAAATAAAATAGGCGCTGGCCTGGCTGTGTGGTATGAAGTTTACTTCCCAATGCACCAGTGAACAGCACTTTGGGCAAGTGGCTTTTATTATAGCCTCGGGTCGTCAAAAACCTTGTGAGTGGATTTGGTAGACGAGAACTGAAAGCTGCCCGTCGTATGTATGTATGTATGTATGTATGTATGTGTGTGTGTTTGTGTATGTATGTATGTATGTATGCATTATGCATGCATACATGCATATATGTATGCATGCTTGTATGTATGTATATATGT
>NC_068989.1:71674598-71676192 GCF_001194135.2 Octopus bimaculoides | reverse complement strand
TATATATATATATATATATATATATATATGTGTGTGTGTGTGTGTGTGTGTGTGTGTGTGTGTGTGTGTGCATATATGGGTACAGGACATCACCAACGGTGGAAATAACTTGAAATACGCAAAGAACGAGAAAAAAATGGAAAACAGGACAAGTAAACACAGAGAAAGGACCCTTCATCAGTTGCTGACTTTCTATCTACTCCTCATTTCGAGCATTCAACGACATGTATATATGTATTCTTGTGTCTTCGTATCTGTGTTTGTCCCTCACCACCGCTTGACAATCGGTGTTGGTGTGTTTACGTCCCTGTAACTTAGCGGTTCGGCAATAGATACTGACAGTGTATGTACCAGGCTTTAAAAAAAGAAAATGAATTTAAAAAATTCTTCGGTGTTGTACCCCAGCGTGGCCGCAGTCTAATGACGAGACAAGTAAAAGATAATAGATGAAATGTAACTTTTTCCTGGTTAAAATTGAAACTTCTCTGTGACTTTTTTTCCTGTGATTTTCTTTTCCAGAAACCTTATCCCACAAGCAGAAAAGTGCGAATATCTAACAATATACCAGGAGCCCAGTCTAGATTTTCGTTTGATCCAGATCTACAACTCCACCAAAGGGGCGATATGTACGAAATAGCGGCCAAACAAGCTCACTTCGCCATCTTCGAAGTTTTTCTCTACCAAATTTCATCTGCCGTGTTTGAAAGATGGCTATGTGCGTCTTGTAATTTGATTTGTAACACTATAAAGTTAGACGGCCATATAAAGCTCACTGTGAATGAATGACAATAGACATGTATCTGTGTCAGTGACATAACTAATAGGGGAGGTAGGAGATCTACACGCTCCCCCCATTGAGCACAGTTTTCAAAATTGGCGCCTTTTCAATAGTTTTCTTTTAGTTCAGTTGTGCGATTAAAGTCGAATCGTTTTTGATAATCGCATGGTCTTCGAAGAATTTACTGGTGTCATTACTTTCTTCGACTACCTTCCCGTGTTTATGAATTGTCTGCTCAATCTCCTGTGATGTGTAGGTGGCCGCTGACATCGGAAGAACTAGTACACATTCTGACGTCATAACCTCTCGATACTGGACGATCCCGCGGAGTTTCATTTTTTTCATTCACGTCACACCTATATTAGTAGTTCGAAGTGTCATATATAATGACATTGCAACTGAAACATAATATACAATTACATACGTTATAATTAATGAAATCTTTCGTATCTTACAGGAAAAATTAGTTTAGAATTGTTTGATATGTGTCACAGCGTCTTTTTTTTATATGTACTCGCTCTCGCTACATTTGGAACCTAGGTACATTACTGGTATGTGTGTGTGTGTGTGTACTGGATTTGGGGTTGTCGAAAGAGAGAGGAGTTTATTTACTTTTGTAGGGCAGGATTCGTGACAGACGAACTGTAGACAGAAACTTCGCTGCGGTCTAGCTAGGAAAACAAAAAGAACTTCCGGAAGTAGAAGGAAAACAGAAGAATGTTAACAGTGGGCGTGAAACGAATCTGAATGAACTAAACAGAAATAACTGATGACTTAAGGGATCTTTTTTAAAACGGGGGCCACATTTTTCATTAA
>NC_068989.1:71673762-71674530 GCF_001194135.2 Octopus bimaculoides | reverse complement strand
TTAAAATGAAAAAAGCAAATAAAACGAAGGTATGGAGATTAAATACGCTTTACATCGCTTAATCAGCCAAAGGAGTAAATATAAACAACTGAATACTTGTCAGTGATTGGTTGAAATTATCGAAATAAGACAATTTTTTACATGAAATAAATTCGAATACAAAAATATTTTTCTGTTCTATAACACAAAATAGATAAGTATACGAAGTTTGAAAGTCTTTCCGTACCAAAAACACTACGTAAAACATTAATGAAAAATGTGGCCCCCGTTTTAAAATAGATCCGACTTAAGCCCTGATGTACGTAAAGTAATAAACCTTTGGTAAATGTATTCTCGTCTCCACTAATTTGTTTGCATATAGCTTAACAAAGCTATAACTGGTGACCCCCGACGATAGCACAACAACTCCCGCTACCGAAACAAACATGGCTTGCAACAAAACAACACTGAGGCTATCACAGTTCTGGCCTCAGAAGGCTGAACTGTGGTTCGCGCAGGCGGAGCTCAATTCGATATAAACAAGGTGACGGCCGACCAAACAAAGTACTCGCACGTTGTGGCGGCACGAGACGAAGACACAGCAATGAGGGTGCTGGACATTTTAACACCACCCCCACTAACGAAAAAATACGCCATATTGAAAGATAGACTAGTGGATGCATTCCGACGCAGTGAAAGAGAAGCGGCAGCCAAGATACTGGGGGAGGAATTAGGCGATTCCAAACCTTCGGAACTAATGGACAGGATGTTGGCATTATCCCCCCCCCC
>NC_068989.1:71670557-71672992 GCF_001194135.2 Octopus bimaculoides | reverse complement strand
TGCACATGCCGCTCCTCACATAGCAACCATCTTGCAGACCAAGAATGAATTCTCGGATCTTCTTGTAAGTCGCCTCAATCTCACCACTCCGACGTTCTCCAAGCCCACAGGGTGACACACCACATCTCCACCACCACCCCAGAGCACAGCCGCGCACGTCGTCTATCACCAGACAATCGCAAAGGCCGAGTTCGACAATATGGAGACACTGGGTATAGTTCGCCGATCAAGCAATCCCTGGTCATCACCCTGCATGTGGCCCCCAAATCCAACGGAGGTTATCGACCCTGCGGAGATTACTACCGTCTCAATGCGGATACGACACCTGAACGCTACTCCATTCCAAACATACAAGATTTTTCAGTCCAGCTAGCCGGGTGCTTGGTTTTCTCCAAGCTTGAGCTCATCCGGGGATACCACCAAGTACCAGTACAAGATGACGATGTACCGAAAACCGCCGTGATCACTCCTTTCGGTCTGAACGAATTCATACGTACACCCTTTGGGCTGAAAAACGCGGTGCAATCCTTCCAACGCTTGACGGACACTGTGTGCAGAAGTCTCGATTTTGTCTTTGCATACTTAGATGATATCCTTATTGCAAGCCCTAACGCAGAGCTACATAAGAAGCACCTAGTGATTCTATTTGATAGGCTGGAACAGCATGGTTTAGTGATCAACCCCGCCAAGTGCGTTTTTGGTGCGACAGAAATCGACTTTTTGGGACATCGAATCATAGTGCGGGCCAGTTGCGCCCTGTTCCCATGTCGACAAACGGAACACCCAGATCATCTGTACCAAATGACCTCCGCACGGCTAACTTTGCGTTCGTTCGACGTGACACACGACGAAAACCCCTCCAGTCACCCTACGACGGTCCATATCAAGTCATACATCCGGGAGATAAAACATTCCAACTCCTAATTGGCGGACGACAAGACACAATCTCCATCGATAGATTGAAACCGGCCCATCTCGATATTGACAGCCCCGTTCAGGTGGCCCGACCACCACACAGGGGACGTCTTGGACAGATCACACAAACCCTTGACAAGGAACAGTCACCAGAGAATCGAGTAACCACACGCAGGGGCAGGGCAATTAAAACGCCTTCCCGTTTCCAATGACAGTCTACAGCTCTGAGTGGGGAGCTATGTAGGGAAGCATTCGTGACAGACGAACTGTAGACAGAATGTTCGTTGTGGGCTAGCTAGGAAGTTGGTCAGCAGGGAAACAAAAAAGGACTTCCGGAAGGAGAAGGAAAACAGAAGAATGTCAACAGCAAGCGTGAAACGAATCTGAGTGAACTAGACAAAAATAACTGACGACTTATTACGTACAGTAATTTTTGTTGTTGGCACTCCGTCGCTTACGACGTCGAGGGTTCCAGTTGATCCGATCAACGGAACAGCCTGCTCGTGAAATTAACGTGCAAGTGGCTGAGCACTCCACAGACACGTGTACCCTTAACGTAGTTCTCGGGGATATTCAGCGTGACAAGGCTAACCCTTTGAATTACAGGCACAACAGAAACAGGAAGTAAACGTGAGAGAAAGTTGTGGCGAAAGAGTACAGCAGGGTTCGCCACCATCCCCTGCCGGAGCCTCGTGGAGCTTTAGGTGTTTTCGTTTAATAAACACTCACAACGCCCGGTCTGAGAATCGAAACCGCGATCCTGCGACCGCGAATCCGCTGCCCTGACCACTGGGCCATTGCGCCTCTACACGTAAAGTAATAAACCTTTGGTAAATGTATTCTCGTCTCCACTAATTTGTTTGCGTATAGCTTAACAAAGCTATACTTTGCTCTCGGTTAAAATATGATATCTCTCTCTAAATACGTTCCCCCGAAATATGAACGAACAAACGCTTGCTTATGGCTATTTGGTAAGAAACTTACTTCTTAACCACATAATTCCGGGTTCAGTCCCACTACGTGGCACCTTGAGAGAATGTCTTCTACTATAGCTCCGGGCCGACCAAAGCCTTGTGAGTGGATGTAATAGACAGAAACTGAAGGAAGCCTGTCGTATGTGTCTTTGTGTTTCTGTTTGTCCCTGTAGTAACGCCTGCGCATGCGTAGTCTTACGCATGCGTAGAATTAAACAACCAAGCGTTTCCCGCTCAATTCATTCTCTTTCACGCTGGCCAGCGATTGAGCATGGACGTGTGTTTAAAGCTGTCTCTACATCTTTCGGTCTTATACTCGACAGCTCGTTATTCTCACCTCTAAAGATGTATAACTAAAGATATGTATGTTTTACCAAGTAAATAAATGTTGTTTAAGTTGTTTAGTCTTGAGTTCAGCGTTCCGTCTATTTCTTTAATTTTATAGTAGAAAGTCAGGTATACAATCTAAAGATATATAACCCACTTTCTACTATATCCCTACCACCGCTTGACAACCGGTGTTGGTGTATTTGCGTCCCCATAACA
>NC_068989.1:71668073-71669506 GCF_001194135.2 Octopus bimaculoides | reverse complement strand
CCTGTAGTAACGCCTGCGCATGCGTAGTCTTACGCATGCGTAGAATTAAACAACCAAGCGTTTCCCGCTCAATTCATTCTCTTTCACGCTGGCCAGCGATTGAGCATGGACGTGTGTTTAAAGCTGTCTCTACATCTTTCGGTCTTATACTCGACAGCTCGTTATTCTCACCTCTAAAGATGTATAACTAAAGATATGTATGTTTTACCAAGTAAATAAATGTTGTTTAAGTTGTTTAGTCTTGAGTTCAGCGTTCCGTCTATTTCTTTAATTTTATAGTAGAAAGTCAGGTATACAATCTAAAGATATATAACCCACTTTCTACTAAATCCCTACCACCGCTTGACAACCGGTGTTGGTGTATTTGCGTCCCCATAACATTAGCGGTTTGGCAATAGAGACTGATAAAAATAAGTCCTAAGCTTTAAAATAAATAAAACTACTGGGGGTCGATTCATTCGACTAAAAATTCTTCAAGGCAGTGCTCCAGCATGGCAGCAGTCTAATGACTGAAATAAGTAAAAGAATAAAAGTATAAAAGAACACACACACACACACACACACACACAAAACATGCACGCTCACCCATAATCAAACTAGAGAGCTTCTACATCGTCATGAAGAACCTGCGGCCCGCCTGCAGATAATACATATCTCATGAAGCCCGCTTCTCGAAAAAGGTTGCCCATGCCTGCTATTTCTAGCAGATCATTCGACTTGCTAGAAACAGCAACCGAAATCTTCCTAACATCAAACAAATCTGCTGTCCTAAATAAAAGCGAGTATACATTATTATGTAGTTTTAGACTGACAATTAATTAATAGATAGATAATTAAACGTTTACGATAATGAACATATTTGATCTAGTTTAAAGTCATGCAACAGCAATTTAGGAATGACGAACGACATGATCGTTGTGGGTAGAATTTTTTAAAAAATGGAACACAGAAAGGCGAAATTCTGAGCTATTTAGTCACACAGTAAGTGAATACCGTTTCCGTTGCTTAAAATATAACAAATATTTTACATCTGATTTTTTATATATAACAAATATTTTACATCATGCGCAGTTTGACATAATTTTTAACCAATCTCTGTTTCATCTGCGAATACTAAATAGAATGGTTATTAAAATGAAAATCTCGCCCCATTTGTGTGTATATATAATGTAATACAATTTATACATATATAAACGCAAGTTGTCTGTTTGTGTCAAGTTGCCGTCTATACCTATTATCTATCTATCTATCTATCTCCGTTGACTGAACACTATTCAATTTTTTTTCTCCGTGTTTTTCTCCTTGTCTCCGTATTCTTTCTGTTGAAGAGCGTAGCTCGAAACGTCAAAGACTTTCCGTATTCCCGAGCGTCATACTAATATATACTTTTGTTATTTACACCACCTGTCCTCGTCTGTTGTTATTTTTTGTAT
>NC_068989.1:71659963-71667781 GCF_001194135.2 Octopus bimaculoides | reverse complement strand
ATATATATATATATATATATATAAACGCAAGCTGTCTGTTTGTGTCAAGATGCCGTCTACACCCGTTAACGAATTATCGTGAAGCTTTGCAAACATGTTCAAATAACATCCAGTTTGTTACTAGGATCATTGAAGTTTAATAGCAATTGGATGGTTACGTCCCCTAGAAGGGCTCTGCATATATAACCAATATATTTTCCTTTAACAGCCAAGGAAAATAACCCATTCATTTTCCTTTGATCACCCTAAACACTACCAAGCTCAAAGTTAATTGTCAAAGGATGGAAATTGACAACAGGTGAATCGTGTCCTACAACCCATTGCTGTCTAAAACATTGCTGTCCCATGTTAATGTTGAGTCATGCAACTCTATAAAAAGTATTAAATATGTATGTAAATACATCAATAAGGGCTCAAATATGGCGGATTTTAGACTTGAACAGGAGGGCAGGCAGGCAGATGAAATTCAGCAATGTAAGTTGGGCAGGTATATTTCCTCTAACGAAGGCTTCAAAATCCACGAGCGGCATCCAATCTATCTATACATCTTGAAAATGGCCAGTGTGTATATTCCGCAGAAGACAATGCTCGAAACGTAATTCTGAATCCACTATAAATCACTTTGACAGCTTTCTTCAAATTATACCAAAGTGATCTGTTTGCCCTAACACTGTTGTATGTTGAGGTTCTCGTGTACTATACCTGGGCACAAGTTGTTCGCAAGCAAGGAGCACGCAGTGAGGGCTGGGAAAAACATGTCTTCAGAAGTAGGGCCATCGGGCGGGTGTACACTGTGCACTCTAATCAGCAGGAGTGCTTTTTTCTGCGTTTACTGCTGCACAGTCAGACCATCGAAGACACAATGGGGAAGTCTGCACGACCTACAGAGAAGCCTGCGCCAAACATGGACTACTGGAGGACGATACTCACTAGGACCAGACATTGGAAGAGCCAGCAGTCAGCAGAGCACCGAGTCAAATGCGCTAGCTATTTTCTATCATGTTGATGACATGTGGCTTCGATGAACCTCTCAAGCATTGGGTGACCCACAAAACCAGCATGGCAGAGGACATCCTACAAAGGATTCAAAGGCAAACCTCAGAGGAAATTGCCACATTCAATAACGCCATTTACAATGAGGCATTACTTGATGTAGACACCCGAGTGTGAGCTATGAGAGGTCAAGGCATTGCCACATTTGGTCTGCCTCAACCGGAGCAGGCAGCAAACAATCTCGCAATTGAGTACCTGCAAGAAATCAACTATGCCATCGAGGAAATGACGAAGTATATAGCTGATAACGAACACAAACTGGAGAAAGAGTCGACATTTTCTATCACTACGTTGAGGTTTGGTGATATCTTTGTCTCTCTTGTTAATCAGTTATTTAGTAGCTGTCGCCTGTTCATGGATGGTGAAGGCTTATCCTTCTAGTTGGGATGTAATGTATCTATCGCAGGTCCAGGAGAGACTACTCTTCCTGTCAATGCTGTTGGTGTCCTCTAGCTTACTGGATATGTACCATGCATTGCTCTTTGATGGTATGATGCCTGCTTCTCCTTTGGGTTGCAAGAGACAATTTTCTACTCAGAGTACATGCACAGTAGTTCTTCTCCAACTCTAAAGATGTCGTTGCTCTCACTTTTGAGTGTGCATGGAATGTACTCATTTCTTTCTTTACTGTTCAGCAGATGTTGTCTGAGTGATAAAAAATGCGACATGTATGCATGCATGTATGTGTTTATGTATGTATATGTATGTGTGTGTGTGTGTGTGCGCGCACACACGCATATAAAGATACACAAACACATACACGTTGAGGTAGATTCTATCCTTGACACCCTCGGAAAACGCCACACTGAGAATAGATTCAGAAAAGACCTAATAGTAGATTTAAAGGATACCATTTGAAAATCACTGTAAGTACCAGTCTAAGTGTTCAACTCTTTATGGCGTTGCTCTAGATTTGGCTACAAGTAGGCATCAACTCCAAAGAATTCCAAGCAAGAAAGCCGTATACATACTGCTGTCACTACCGCGTTGTAATCAAGAACTTCGTAGATAATATAAGTAGAAGAGTTTCGAATCTATCCTTCGACAGACTGTTACCTATTATAATGACGTACTAACTAGAAGTAGCTCTAGCGAGAAACTAGAATTCGACGAACGCTACCACATACATCATCAGCATCTAGAGGAGAAATGCGATTTGGTTCAATCCACCTTTCAATATAAATGTAAGCCCCAATACATTCAGTAATGTTCTGCTTCCAATACGTTCTTTTTTCCATCCACACATAAATACCCCAAACTCTTCAATCTTGCCGGGAGCTTCGCAGTAGAGTAGTTGCAACTTCCAAAGCAGTTATTCGTAGACATTCTTTGCCCCATTGATTTTGGAAGAGATGTTTACATCTGCCAGGCATTTAACCTCTATGACCATAAATAGTTTCTTTTTTCTTATCTCAAATAACTATGTCAGGTCTGTTATGTTTGCACTTATGGAAGTTTTGATGTTAATGCTCAACAAATATTCCTTCTGTATGTATGTATGTACGTAGGTACGTACGTACGTTCGGATATATATTCTGAGTTGCAGGTCACTGAAGCATCTGAAATTTTGTGCAGTCAAATTTTTAAGGATTGGCTATGTAATTGTCCTTACACTTTTCATACATACAGACGACACCGGGTAATGCTACTAGTGTGTACGTGCACGCGTGCATGTATGTATGTATGTATGATTGTATGTATGCATGTATGTATGTATGTATGTATTATGTCTGTCTGTATGTATGTACGTATGTATGCATATGTGTGTGTGTGTGTGTCTGTGTATTATTAAATGTACAGATAGACTTATATATATACACATATATATATATACATAAAAATACACATGCATATATTGTATGTATGCATTATATAAATATACATGTGGGATCTTTTTTTTAAATTTGCTGTTTTACCCTAACCCTAACCCTATCACCGATAGAATTGTTTCAGAATCGTTTGTTTATGTAGTCGGCACTTAATGTATATCGGCTGAATGGACGTCAGTGATTGGTTGAAATTACAGAAATACGACAACTTTAACATGGAATAACTGAGGGATTTCTTTTTTTTTAAGAAGACTAAGAGAAAAAGATGTTTTATATGACACATTCTATCAGTGTTCCAAGTTTCAAAGTGTTTCGTTAATGAAAAATGTGGCCCCCGTTTTAAAAAGGATCCTACATGTGTGTATATATATATATATATATATATATATACATACATACATACATACATACATACATACACACACACACATACACACATATTCTTTTATTATTCTTTTAGTGGCTTCAGCCACTCATATATTTATAGTTATATAGATCTAGAAGAATAAAAAAAAGTAACTGACTTGTACCTTGTACTTACAGCTGTATTTAAACAAACATAAAAGCTGTATTTAAACAAACATAAAAGCTGTATATATACATAATTACAACATCGTAGATATAAATGTTTGTATTGTTATTAAACTGTATATGTGTGTATGTATGTATGTATGCAATTATTCAGTTTATTTCAAGATTTCTTGCCAACAGACAAAGAGCCGGTTTCTAACCTTGATCCAAGGTTCCTTCATTGAAATTTCACCATCAACAACAGGGTATTTTTGTTTGCATGGATGTGCGTACGTACGTATGTATGTATGTATGTATGTATGTGCAGTTTTGTATGTTTTATGTATATATTCTCATGCATATAGTTCATGCTCATATATATTTAAATGATAAACTTCTGAAAGATTTTACAGATTTTTAGTTCCGGTGATGGATTGGATCTGTAGTCTTCGAATTAGCTTTCTCCTTTCTGGTTTTGAGAAGCCTAATTTCTCAAGATTGGTATTTAGGTAGTGTGTTACATGTCCCATTGCTCCAATAATTACAGGTATAAACCCGAACTTGTAATATCGATAGAGTAACTGCAGATTTCTCAATAGTTCAGCATAGGCGTTCTCTTTTTCACTGAGCTTCAGCTTTATATTAACATCCACTGGGCAGCTAGTTTCCACAACTGTGCACAGGTTCTCTTCTCAATCCCAAATCATTATATCAGATCTGTTGTGCTTACATTTTATTAAGGTCTTCACTGGTACATTCCACCAGTATTCCTTTTTATTATGAGTGGCTATGGCTTCTACCGTATTGTGGGTTCTTATTTCTTTGTCCTCGGGATTATCCTTCCGACAGGTTTCATTACAAAGTGTCCTAGCTACAACGTCAGGTCTCATCGGTAGGTAATACCGTAATGACATTTTTGGACAACTGCTTATGATGTAAGTGATATCTTCAGTATGAACTCCACAAAGTCTGCATCGATTGTCACATTTTACTGCTTTTTCTGCATCTCTATCCCTTTTGTGCATCAGGTACTTGGTTGACATTTCCTGTTCTTGGATTGGAAACGCATACCCTTCAAAGTGGGAGATAGTAATCCGGCTATAGGTCCGTGCTAAACTGCTTTGATGATCGATGTTACTATCATCACGCAGTTTTCTACTAACATATCCATACATAATCTTCTGCTCATATAAGTTTATCCTTTCATTTGATAATACGCTGCGGAAGAGTCGTGCAACGTCTTTGGTCATATATTCTAGGTTATCAGACAAAGTGTGTTGCTCAAGGAGCTGCCTTCCAAGTCTTATGTTATCAGCCTCGTGTACGCAAACTTGGTCAAGGGATGCACTTCGACACTTGGTGGTTAAAAGATGTTACCGAAGGGATATGATACGACAATCAAAGGCATTTTGGATCGATGTTAAGCCTCTGACGCCTTGTTTTCGTTTTAGGTGGAGGCGGTCAACGTCATTGTTTATGTGGAAATTATGTGTGCTTGTTAGTATTTTTCGGATTTTCACATCAATAGCTCAGATCACATCAAGCGTCCAATCAAGCAGCCCAAATGTTGGTATGAGTACTGGCACTTGCAAACACATTGTGGGCCACTGTTTTATTGAATGCAGAGAGTTCTGAGGTCCAGATTTTCTTTATTCGGCTGTAATATTCTTTAGTGGCACGTGTTTTGTTACGGGTGCCATTGTAAAATATGTTTTCACCTTCCCGTCGATACCTGTAACATTTCTCGTCAGATAAAAGGCATCATAAGACTTGTGAATACTAGAAATTTGTGCCAAATATCCACTTTTTTGTACAAAACGACGTCACATCGCTTGTGCAAGCGATTATAATCACTTTAGAGATGCCATCGAATTTAACTGTGATCCATGAAATATTGACCAGTCAACCACACTGGCAGCAAATTCCACAGGAGAACCTCGTTACATGCATGAACAAACTCAAGATGCGATAACTTATGATAGAATGCTTGACCATCCGGATCCTTTATTACATTCACCTGTAACGCAAAATGGAATGAAATCTACCATACAGTTTCTCGATATCAAAAGCTCGAGGACTGGCATATCGTTATTGTTCCGGGAATTCCATAAAAAGCACAAGAAACTCCTCTTGTTAAAAAACAGAAGAATTTTCAGTGGACTTTGTATTTGGATAAACACTATTAAAAAGTAGAAAAGCGAACTCTCACTCCCACGCGCTGATCTGGTGCTATAAGAACATGTTAGATGTGATGTTAAGAAAACCATTTTAAATGAGCTATCTGATAAAGATGAAAACTCAGAGCTCTTAGAAATCATGAATATTTCTATGGTCTATATGGAAATATTATTTCAACCTCACCCCTCACTCAAGATCGAAAATATCCTACTGGTTTTATTCAAAAAAATTCGTATCGACAATAATCTTCACCACAGATTTAAATCAGAGATTGCGGGTAAGACATCCGTAAATGTTTGAGGAGAGGAGCTTGCAATAAATATTTGATATAGTCCTACACAGAAGACATGTATCTATTAGGTTGTCAACTGGGCTCTTGATCATAAGGTTGTGTGTTCGATTCCCGGTTCGTAAGGTTAGAGCATTGTTTCCTTGAGCAAGTAATTTGTTTTTCACGTTGTTGCTCTAGTCCATTCAGCTGGTAAAAAGGGATGTTAAGACTAACAGAACACTTGGTTAGTGTCAAATGAACGAGCCAGAGGTACGAAAACAAACCTTCTGGCACGAAAAAGAGTATGCCCTGCAGTGGACTGATATAATATATCTTTACTCTTTGGTCACTTAAACTGTTGTGAAAGTTTCTGAAGATGCACATCAACATGAAGTATTGAGCACTGCAACCTTGTCAAAGCAATTGTATATGTTACCGAGGACAAGGCTGTTGAGAAGCTTAATGAAAGCAGACTAGAATGAAGTCAAACGATATTAAGCAGACCAAAACACTTCCAGTAATGAGGCTGCCTAATGGGTGAGATTTTAGATTTGACATCCACTAATACTAACTAACAATGACTATGTTTTCAGACTACCTGAAGTGTTTGTTATCCATCTATTCAAGATGGACAGTAATTCACATTTGGAACTTGAGAAAAGTCTTGCATATTTTTACTCTTCCACTCACAGATTACATTTGTAATGTACGAATTAGCCAGGCGATTTCTCGTTCTGAAAATCCCAGTTTATCCAGATTCTCCTTTAAGCATTTACTAACAAAACCTAGTGCTCCAATTATTATTGGTATGAATATGAATTCATAGTCTGTATGTATGTATAGTCAGGTCGCTCTTGGGCGCTACCGGTAACAGGTAACCCAGTACAACCTGTTGCATGGCTGGGTCGTCGGCGACTAAACTGGCAACCCCACCAAGCTTGCTTGGCGAGGAGGGTGACTGTTGGACATACTGCAGGAGAGAAAATAAGACTTATCAAAAGGCGGAAGAGCTCGTGAGCAGTCAACGGCGATCGAAGAATATGTGTAAATGTGTATGTATGCACGTATTTATGTATACGTGGGGACGTGGAAATATTTGGGTTGGTGTCCAGGCGCGCGGTTGGCCTACTGGGAGTGGGAAGCCCCCTCTGTTGTCACATCTCTCTAGGTGAGGGAAACTCTGAGAGAGAAGCTGCGACACTGACAATATTCAATGATGTAGACTAGTTCTTCTTTTCGAGTTTATGTTGTCCATGTTCAGAGAATGGAGCTGGATTTGCGCAAATCCTTTCCCTACTATAAAAAATCTTCATGCACAGGCATCGCTTGAAAAATAAAGTAAGACCTATCACAAAAAGGGCTGGTCATAGCCTTCGCATGTGTGGGACTTTCGATCAGGCGATGGCAATACTCAAACACGAGATTGCAGTCATCATGTATGTATGTAATGAAAGCGTGTGGTTGGTGATAAAGATATTCAGCTCACGATTGTAAGATCGTGAGTTCAGTTCCCGCTGACGCGTTGTGTCCTTGAGCAAGACACTTTATTTCACGTTGCTCCAGTCCACTCAGCTGGCAAAAATGAGTTGTGCCTGTAATTCAAAGGTCCGGCCTTGTCACATTCTGTGTCACCCTGAATCTCCCTGAGAGTTATGTCAAGGGTACTCGTGTCAGTGGAGTGCTCAACCACTTGCGTGTTAATTTCACTTGCCGGCTGTTCCGTTGATCGGATCGACTGGAGCACTCATCGACGGAGTGCCAGTAAATATATATGTTTGTGTGTACAAGTGTGTGTGTGTGTGTATATTCTTTAGTACGATTTGGCCGAGTTCTATACGTTGTCACTTGATAAGTGCTGACGCACGAAACTTTCGGCCTTTTAGTCACTCTGTTACTTCAATCAAATATTAATAAATACATATATATTTACGTTATTAAATATTTTTGTCGTCAAATTATTTTTTTTACTACTTACTC
>NC_068989.1:71656449-71659046 GCF_001194135.2 Octopus bimaculoides | reverse complement strand
ATATATATATATATATATATATACATATACACACACACACAGGTTTGGCGGTACAAACAGGGAAAACAGAACTCAAAACATGAGTGTGTGTGTGTGTGTATATTCTTTAGTACGATTTGGCCGAGTTCTATACGTTGTCACTTGATAAGTGCTGACGCACGAAACTTTCGGCCTTTTAGTCACTCTGTTACTTCAATCAAATATTAATAAATACATATATATTTACGTTATTAAATATTTTTGTCGTCAAATTATTTTTTTTACTACTTACTCTCGGTGTTTACTAACGGCACGTGCCTGTCGTAACGCAATTATAGTCACATGTGTCGATAGGCGTGTAGATTTGTCTCTTCTATTTTAGGTGATGAGTAAATAAAACCGGAATTGATTTCAGTAGCAGGAACTTTTCTTAGGTTTACACCGTTAATTTCCTATAATTGACTTTCACTGTACTTGTATAAAGAAAGAAAAAAAACCAGAAAGCACAAAAAATAAAAATAAAGAAAACGACAATTCTAACTAGAAGCTTTGACGTTCAGCTATTGTGGACTGTACCTCGGCAACTGACCTACAGGTTTGTATTTTGTTTTTATTAACTCACTACCGTCCCTTTTACGACGATCATACGCACGTTCGCCATCAGTGAACATTTTTAATGAGCGAGCAAGGGAGATAGAGAGAGAGAAGATTTGACACAAAAGTTAAAAACGAAGGTGACAGGGTGATAGTGTTATTATCCATACGTACATACCTACATCTATCTATCTCTTTATGCTTCTCTTTCTATTTCAATGAGTATGTTTTTTCGGTTATATTCTATCATTCAATGGATTTTTTTTAACGGATTGAAATTATTTCCCTACCATGTCAAGGAGAACTAGATATACTATCTTTTTTCCTTCGTGCATCTATCCAATTATCTTTCTCTGTCCATCATTCTTCATTTGTCTATCTATCTAACCACCTGTCCGTTTCTCGCCTTTCCTTATCTCTCTCTTTACTTTTTTTTATTGATATTACTTTATTCCATGTATTTATCGATCTAATCATGTTTCTCTCTGTCCGTATTTCTACTATTCTCAAATCTATTTGCTATACCATACCATACCATTTTTTAAAAATTAAATATTCTTTAATCTCACATTTATGTATCTGCTTTCCAGTCTTTCTTTCCTCATACATACACACATGCTTTCTCCCCTGTGTTATCGATATAATTAATTATAGGTGTGAGTATGTATATTATCGATATAATTAGTCATAGACAGGTAGATAGACAGATATACTCGTGAAAAGTAGCGTGTATAAATACTTATAATATAAGAACAACCTATAATTGTTGAATGACAAAGTGCTTTAATTCCTATTTCTATTCATGAATGAAATTGTTCTAAGATTTTATTCCATGAGTCCCGTTTAAAACAGTGACAAGAAAGATGTTTTGTAGTAAAACAGTTGAATCCAATAAAACTGATATTTTGTATGACCCAAGATTTTTTTATAAATTGGTAGCGTCTGGCTTACATTAAATTTTCACGTTTTTCTGCATTTATGAAAAGCGATTGGCAGGGGTTGCGAAGTATGAAATATACATTTACAGTATATAATCTCATACCTCTATGTTCTGAGTTCAAATCCCAGTAAATTCGTCTGTACCTTTCATTTTTCTTCGGATTCATTAAACTAGCTTATCTGTGGATGACTGGGGTCAGTTGGCTAGTCTCCTATCATCCCTGTTTGAGTTGACCTATGGATCAAAGGCAATCAATAATTATAATCAGCCTTCATTTGTTTAATGAATAATGTACCCTTGTACGCGTGACAGTAAGAAATGGTTTAAGGGAGACGTCACAGTTTTTTTCTTAACGGTTGAGCTACTAAAGCAGAAGCTCTTTCTTTTAAGTATCTATTAATATATGTATATACTATGGTAGTGGATTTAACTGACTATATTCCATCTTCTATGAAAATTAGTCACATACCCGGTCGAGTATGACGCAACATACATATTTCAGTAATTTATTTAGCCTAAATGCTTAATGCTATCGCAGATTTAAGCAAGTTAAGGCGGTGCCAAGTTAGATAGATGGATGTAAAACCGTTTGACGTTTGTGTATTTTTTCAGAGATATTAGCTTCATACACGAAATCCAGCATCTACGTTGTTGCTCCGCCTGCTAGAAGTATGAGCCAAGACTCTGAAACAATACTCTACCATCACAAAGAAGAAAGGAATACATCGGACAATGCAGTCTTAGACATGCAACAATAGAACAAGATGGCCATGGTTAGAACGTCTTTGGTTACAGGTATAATGGATCGGAGGTGACTTGGAACAACAAACAAAGACTCCTACTGTTGATAATTACGGAAATCTCAGTAGACGACCGTTCATAAATATATCCCCATTAGAATTGATTACAAATGTTCTATTATGATTGTAAACATATATTGAGTCTACAATGTTTTATTCATTGGGTGTATGTATGTATGTATACGTGTGTGTAGGACATGTATATCCATATATCCTGCATGGTATTATGTATATACATGGTAGGTATGTGTGTGCATATATATATATATATATATATATATATA
>NC_068989.1:71654167-71656177 GCF_001194135.2 Octopus bimaculoides | reverse complement strand
CTTGTAAGGGGATATAGGGTGGGTGCTATTTAAGAACATTGTTCCAGTTTTAGTCAAGCACATCTCCACGTGATGTTTGTGATTGCCGGATGCGCTGTCACTCTGAAGAGATCGGCCAAACTACTGGCTGGATCGAAACGTGCGTAAGTGACTGACATAATATACAAAATGACTCATTACATACCCTAAACCTCCACACTGACTCATTTCACAAGCTCCACATAATAAAACAACGGCTATCTAGTCCAACGAAAATGCTTTTTCTTGTACTTGTTGCTCCATTCTCCAAGTAAATATATATATATATATATACACACATGCATACACATGCACTTATATATGTGAGTGTATGTACAGAGTATTCGGGTTAAATTTTACAGTTTGCATAAAAGGAAAAGAAAACATTATGCCATTCAAAACTAAAAGTCTTTTTTTTTTAATCCCAAAATATCAACTAGATTATGGTTGGGAGATAACAGTTTATTTAAAGTAGCCACCCTCAGCTTGCACCACAGTCTCAAGACAGCTCCAGAACCTGGCACCTGCATTTTCCACTATGTCCCAGGGAAAATCTTCGAACACCTTGATCTTGGCCACCAAGATCAATGTGTTCTCTGCAGGCAGCGTGGTTGGTGTCTTTCTCAACTGCACCCCACACATAGTAATCCATGGGATTACAATTGAGGGAATTGGGAGACCAGAAATTGGGGCTGGTGAAGTCATAGAAATTCTCTGATAACCTCTTCTGACTCTTTCTGGAGATATGGCAAGAAGCCGAATCCTGCTACCACACATATAGCCTTCAAGCAGAAACCCTCCCCAGCCAGGGATGTGTTCACAGTTTCCAGCATCTTCACATAGCCATCTGAATGGAGCCTAAGGCCTTGTTCAAGAATGTGAATTGTGTTAAATCACCCTCACTGGAGACACACCTAAAAACCATCACAGTTTAGGGAAGCTTGGCTTTCATGGGGACATCACATGGATTGTAGGCAAGCTACCTGTTGTTGTGGGTGTTGTGCAACTGGTCCTGGCAGAAATTCTTTTCATCTGAGAAGAACCAGATCATCTCTGGCTCAACAGGATGCCTCAGCTTGTTCAAGAGCTCCTTTGTCTTCATCAAGCAGTTCTCCTTGACTTTGTCAGAATTTGTCCCTTGCACCTCTTATATGATTTGTAGCAAAGTTCTTCATTCAGGACCAGTTTCATGATACCGACTCCAACACTCTCTTGCCAAAGCCTAGATTCCTTTCCGTGGATCTTTCGTCATCTCGTCTTGCAGTTGTTGGAGGAATTCTTGCATGTGGACACAGACAGAATGCTTGCTGTGTCCCTTCCTGCTGGCCGTGGCTTCATAGTCTCTATGTATATATATATGTTTCCATTTCTGGCACTCTGTCAGTTATGACGAGGGTTTCAGTTGATTCAATCAACGGGACATCCTGCTCATAGAATTAACATGATAGTGGCTGAGCATTCCACAGATACATGTACTCTTAACTTAGTCTTTGAGGAGATTCAATGTGACACAGAATGTGACAACGCTGGCCCTTTGATATACAGGTATTATTCATTTTTGCCAGCTGAGTGAACTGGAGCAATGTGAAATAAAGTGTCTTGCTTAAGAACACAATACACTACTGTCCTTCCTATACCTTAAATCTCTGAACTGGTACAAAGCCACACCCCATCAATACTACTCCCCCAGTACCTATTGAGGCTTTTTTTTTTTTGCAAGATACTTGTTGACCCTATCAGTGCTGGTGCCACATAAAAAGTACCTGGTACACTTAGTAAAGTGGTTGGTGTTAGGAGAGCATCTGGCTCTAGAAACCATGCTAAAATAGTCAATGGAACTTCATTTGGCTCCTGGATTTACTAGCACCTGTCAAATCATTCAGCACATGACAGCATGGAAAACACACATTAAAGCATTAAATGATGACATTGATGGTAATGAGTCAGGTGATACATAAAATTATAAAAGATGGATATATATATATATATATA
>NC_068989.1:71653117-71654090 GCF_001194135.2 Octopus bimaculoides | reverse complement strand
TCATAAATATATATATAATCATAAATATACAGGGATTAGCATTGAGTTGCTTCTCCAACATACTGAAAATTTAGAAATAGCAGTCAAAGAACTACTGATTCTAAACTAAAAATTTGTAGTTTAGAATCAGTAGTTCTTTGACTGCTATTTCTAAATTTTCAGTATGTTGGAGAAGCAACTTAATGCTAATCCCTGTATATTTATGATGATAAATGGTTTTACCGATAAAGGTTTTTTCATACTGAACTACTTGGCAAAATTGTTAATTATTAATTCTATTATTAATTGACGATTCCCTGCCCTTATTCTTGTATATTTTATATATATATATAGGTATAAGTAAATGTAGGATGTATATAATGCGCTTTCACTTACTAGTGGACCATTTTATGTACTTAAATCAAAATTTTATTCACTTCATTCCGTATCAGGACAATTACCCCCCAATGACAATTCGCCCCAATGATTCCCCCAGGACAATCACCCCCTTGCTTAATTACCCCCTCTCCAATACATTAAGAAGTTTTAAATCATTGTGCAAATTATATGCGATTCCTCACAAATATTGTATCCCATTTATGTTTCCATAATTGCTAATTATGGCATTAATACAGGCTGAAACATCTAAATATTTCTTTCTATAAATAATCAACAACAAACACATTTCGTCAATACTAAAGTCTTTATTAGATTAAAAGTAACATTATCAAAACATGAAGGTAAAACAAAACAAATATGCTTTCTTTACGTCCAGGCACCAATGTCCTCTAGCAATAGTCTTTCACGTTATTCACCGACTGACCTTTCCTCTGAAAAAAAATCAGTAGAATCATTTGATCTCCATACACAAATTATTTTCCTCCTGAAACTTATAAAAAAGCTGCACACTAAATTTCCCTGGTGAAAAATAGCGGCTTGTACACTGGAAAATACGGTTCACATCAGGGGTTAACTGCCTAGGGAGTTGTTGTCC
>NC_068989.1:71650146-71653063 GCF_001194135.2 Octopus bimaculoides | reverse complement strand
AAATAATCAACAACAAACACATTTCGTCAATACTAAAGTCTTTATTAGATTAAAAGTAACATTATCAAAACATGAAGGTAAAACAAAACAAATATGCTTTCTTTACGTCCAGGCACCAATGTCCTCTAGCAATAGTCTTTCACGTTATTCACCGACTGACCTTTCCTCTGAAAAAAAATCAGTAGAATCATTTGATCTCCATACACAAATTATTTTCCTCCTGAAACTTATAAAAAAGCTGCACACTAAATTTCCCTGGTGAAAAATAGCGGCTTGTACACTGGAAAATACGGTTCACATCAGGGGTTAACTGCCTAGGGAGTTGTTGTCCATGGGGATAAATGTCCTAGACTCCTTCACTCACACGCATTATTTTAAACTGTCTTCTCAAATAGCTTATCTGAGGTTCACATTGCATTTAATCACCTGATAGTTGGATATTTTGTTAATGACTGTTTACTGGCATTGGTACCATATAGTTGTCCCAAAAAGAAATCTTTATTTACATCTAGTTAGCTTATCTGCAAGAACAATCACATGATGAGTTGAAGAAACATTAGTTGATATTAACACATTTGTTCCAGGGATACTAAATTGCAATTTTTGTTTGATGAGAACATGCAGTCTTTAGAGACACTGTTCAACCAGTTGTGTTCATGTGTGTAGTAAACCTTAATTGTCTGAATTTTTGAAGAGTTTATTCAAGTAATTCCTATGAAAGATTTGGTTATCTGAGTAGACATATATATATTTAGTACTTAATTGGTGCCTGCTATCTGCTGTTTTCAATTGGAGCTGATTTCTCTGCCTTCATGTGTGAGATTGTTGTGTTTAATAAATCTTAGTTTCTATAGCTGTTAGTATATTAAAAAGTTTTCCTCCTTTCTACCCTTCATGATTGACAACCATAGAACACACCCACTTTGAACTTTTTGAATATTGGTATTCTGATATGAAGTTTCACTTGTTGATAACTCAGTGGCTTATTCAGCAAGTCATTGTTCAATTATTTTACGTTGTTGCCTGATGAAATTGGAAGTTACATAATGTATTGCATAATCTAAATAATTGTATTTATGCTTATGTCAAAAACTCTTAATGAAACAATTGTAGCTACACTGAAAATCCATTCATCTGTTATCATTATTTCATATATATATATTTATATATTGCGATTCACTTTTAAGAAGGCAGTAAGTAACCAACAATAAAATGGACATTAAGCAACTACTTTTCTGGGACTTACAAAAGAGAAACAATAAGTGAGGGCAGAGGATAAGATCTAGTGAGACTATATTAAAATCATAAATGGTTAACACAAGATTTAACAGAATTAACATTGCATTCATCATAGATTATATCTATAAAGGAATTAAGATTATATCTATCATATTATATTTTATAAGTGTATAAAGATTGTGTCTATTTGGGAAACAAGGGGAAGGAACAGATCTCCATGTAACAGATGTTTGAGGAAAGAAACTAAAAGGATTGGAACTCTTTTTAATCCTTTAGCCTTTAAATTGGCCACATCCGACCCAAATGTTCCAGAATCTCACAACCATCCTAAAATGTCATTCTAAAAATAAACAATCACATGATCGGAATATTGTAGCAATGAGATAATGTATGATTAATTCAAAACAATACAAATAAATAAACCTTATATTTGACAGAGTAATCTGAATGCTAAAGGATTAAAAGAATGGACAACAATAGTGAAAGGATGAGAAGGCATAGACATGGCTGCAGTTGTGTGGTTAAGAATTTTGCTCCCCAACCTTGTGGTTTTAGGTTCAGTCTTGCTGCGCGGCACCTTGGGAGAGTGTCTTCTACTACAGACTCAAGCTGCTCACAGCCTTGTCAATGAATTTGGTAGACAGAAACTGAAACAAACTCATCATATACATATATGGATGTGTGTGTGTGTGTACTGGTGCCATGTAAAAAACACCCAGTATACGCTGTAAATTGGTTGATATTAGGAAGGGCGTCTAGCTATAGAATCCAAGCCAAAAGAGACTATGGAAATCAAGGTGGTTCCTGGCCTTGCCAGCTCCTGTCAAACCATCCAACTCATACCAGCATGGAAAACAGACATTAGGTGATGACGATGATGTGTATGCTTGTGTGTATGAGTGACTTCATGTTTCCTTCTCATAAACACATGTATTTCACTTGTTAGTTGTAAGCAATGTCTTTGTTAATGGTGTTATTTGGTTGCAATCCACTACAAAAGCACGTCTGGGGCCTCATCATATGTCATGACATGTTGTGTGGTCTTTGTAAACAAATGGCTCATTTCAGTGTTGTTGGTTTCCAGTTCTCTATGTATGTGTGTATATCTGGGCTGTTCACTAGACTGAAAGATTATTACTTTATTTGGAAACAAGAGGGAATTTGTGACAGGAAGGGCATCTGACTGTAGAAAACTCTATGCCAACATATTGTAGTCTGACCCATGCAAGCATGTAAAAGAAGACATTACCATAACACAAGATCTTCTGGCCATAAATACAAGTGTTACAGCCTGTATGGTAATTCTCCTAACCAAAATATATGCAATTATACATTTGATCTGAAAGAAGATAAAATTGAAATACAATACACAAATAACAGTTTATTTATAATAAATTTATGATTTCATACTTTATTCCAGTATATTAAGATAACATAATAATACCATTAATAGGAGAGATTAGGAAGATGAAATAAAATAAAATATAACCAGATAGAATATAATAATGAGTAGAGTACCAGAAGGTATGAGGCGGTTTAATTTTCTGTAATAGTTTTATGGATATAAAAGTTTTAAAAATTCATGGATGTAAATGATTAAAGATATATAAAAGGTATAGAAATAGATATAAAAATAGATTGGTAGATAAATAGACAGACGGATAAGCAGATCAATAGA
>NC_068989.1:71645769-71650113 GCF_001194135.2 Octopus bimaculoides | reverse complement strand
TTTTTTTTTTTTTTTTTGCTGCTGCTTTCACAGATTCCCATGGCTCTGTTGCTATCTATTATCATGAATTTGAATTGAGAGCTTGCATCATAATGAACCTTTCATTAGCTGATTACGCAACCATGTGTGCCACTCCTATGGATTTATTGCAGTTTACTCTCTTGATTGAGGTTGGTGACCCTGGCCATGGATCTTCTAGGATTACTCTGCTCAGCATCAATGCAAGAAGCACCATTGGCTCAGTTGAGCTCTTCCACTACCTCTCCACAATCTGCCATGCTGCAGTTCCATGCTCCAGTCCACTCAGCTGACAAAAATGAGTTGTTGTACCTATATTTCAAAGGGCCAGCCTCATCATATTCTGTGTCTCACTCACTCTTCCTAAGGACTATGTTAAGGGTATGCATGTCTGTGGAGTGCTCAGCCACTTGCATGTTAATTTCATAAGCAGGTTGTTCCATTAATCAGATCAATTAGAACCCTCATCATTGTAACCAGTGTTAGTTTCAACAAGTGATTTTTTTTTTAACAATGAATTCTGAATTAGAAATGGTTTCTATTTTATTAAATTTGAGAATTCAATGAAATAATTGCAAATATGGTTGTTGGTGCTGTTGTTACAATTGTTCAACTTTTAGTCAACCCTTATCAAGCAAATTTATGCTTAACTCCTCTAGCATTTAAATTGGCCATATCTAACCCTGTTTTATGTTTAAACTAATCAGATCCAGCCTATTACACTTTCCCTACGTCATTCTAAAACTAAACATCAATATCTGAAAACTATGAGACAAAGCATGATCAATTGAAACCGATGTGAATAAATAAGCATTACATTAGATAGAATAATCTGAATGCTAAAGCGTTAAAGGTATTCATGATTTGAGGAGGATTTGGCTGCTATTTCTAACAAGTTGAGTGACCATATACAAAGTCTCTTCCTGGCTTGTTTCAACAGCTGTTCTTCTGGGAATATCCTAATACTGGAATAATAATAATAATAATGATGATAATAGTAGCAATCCACCTCAAAATCTACCTGTCTATTTGTGTGCAAATCCATTTCCACAGGTGTTACACTGTTCTTGAGAATAACATACTAAATTCTATTTTTCTTGTTGATAATAGCTGGAAATTAAGTACTTGATTAACTTATAAATAGCAGGTGTTTTTTGTGTTTCTTTTTTTCTAAAGACTTTCAACTTGCCCTTGCTGGAGATAAAAGCTAGGATTCTTGATTTTTATCATTGATATTTCTTTGCTTGCAATAATTCCTCAAAGCTTCAATTAAAAATTTTCTTTCCTTCAGTAAGACAGAATGGTAGTTGACAACTTTGCAGAACTGTTATTTATTTATTTTTTTTATTTGCACAGAAAGACAGTTTGTTAATGCAACCTAACTGAAATAAGGAAATTATATTTTTAGCCAGTAGGTAACAAAAAAAAAAAAATCAAAGCAAAACAAAATTTTAACTTGATGGCAGATGTTTTTATAAAAAGAAATGAAAAAAAAAAAAACGCATTTGAGATAAAAAGTTCATTTGAATTTTCTATACCTTTTCCATCACCAGCCCTCATCTGTTTCCATGTAACTTATTATTTTATCATGTCCAGACATGTTTTCATGGAAGATTGGAAATGAGAGACACAGCTTTATGATGATGGTATTGTATTTGTTTACAATTATTACATGTATGTATATTCCTGGAGTGACAAGTTCAAAGAAGTTATGTCAGGTCACTTAGAATAAAGAACTCAAAGATAAAATCTGTGAGTGAATACATATTTAATCCATAATCATTAATCCAATGAAATATATTTTAAAAACTCTATCAATACAATGTACTTGATGTCTATATGTAGTTGAAATGCTAGAAGCTGTGGTTTTCATCTTGGAAAAATCCCATTATAGATGTATTGTGTTGAAGAACATAATATACCTCAGAGCTAGGTGAAAGAAAATCGACCCAGAAGTGACCATGAGAACAACAGATACATACTTCACTGTTGTTACAACTTATCAATGTCACATATCAAAGTCAAATCAGTTAAAAGTTTTACTATAGAATTATTACTACTGTGTACCTTCGTTTTCCTTGTGACTCTTCAGGAGAGTGCAAGCTATCTAATTGCCCCATCAACAACTACAAAATTATGCTTAAGGGCCTATGCAGTATACAAGATAGTCTGCAGTAAATAGGGGGCATCATACATTGGGAGGACCACCAGAAAACTGCACATTTGCACCAAGGGACACATATGTACTGATAATTCAATCAAAAGACACCTACAGAAGTACTTGACCCAGGATTTTACAATATCCATCAGGGCCACTCAATGCATTAGAGGCAATCTCAGAATCATGAAGGTCCTCCTTATTAAGAGACTGGGACAAGTTATAAATAACAGAAAAGACTGGTTATTATAGCTGCACTGGTCTGCACATGTCACTGTCTTCCCTCTCCTCTGAGTAATGACCTTTTTTTCTATCCCTCACTTGGCCACATGTCCTGAAGAAGGGATCATAACCCTGAAATATAGAAATATAAGGTAAAACTCCAGCTTCGTTCTGTTTTCCTTTTGTAGTTCATAGTTCCCTTTATCTCATCTTGCATTGTTCTGCCCTTACCCAAGAAGCTTCATATATATATATTGAAAAAAAAAGTCGTCAGAATTTTGGAATAACTTCTTTCATTTATTTTATACATATATTAGCGTTTTCGTTTGTCTTTCGAACTTGTCAAATATAATTCTGTGAAAATACAGAGATCTTGCTAATTTGTATAAAACAGGTGTTTTTTGGGGTTTTGTTTATAACAGAACATTGTTTTGTTTTTTTGTTTTTTGGGGGTGAGGCTTTGGAGACAATGGGAGATGTATAAGCAGATAGATAGATAGACAGGCAGATACAGAGATAGATAGATAGACTGATAGTCAGACAGATAGAGAGATGTGGTAAAAGAGAGAGAGAAGAGCCATTGTATTGAAATGGTCTTTTTAAGGAGTGTCAAAATATATATATATGTAGTTCACTTGAAGCATTGTAATATTGAAGAAGGGAAAATAGGAAAGCTTCTAACAATGCAAACTTTCTGCATTGTCTGAAGCTTTCTTATTTTCCCTTTTCTCCCTTCACACACACATACACACATGATACCCAGTTGGTAACAAACAACCTTTTAAACTTGATAGCAGTTTTTTCTTCTTTTGAAGAACCTCAAATTAATTTTCTCGAGTGTTTAACATTGTTAAAACAAAGTAGTTTATTTAGATAAGCTAATTTAGTTTCCAAGTAAATATTGGTTTAGACAGTTATGTGCAGTATGACATTGCATGAATGGAGTTTTCATTGAGACAGTCTATAAATAGTAAAATACTATGAAACAGGACTAATACTATTTTTCAGTGTGTGTATATGTGTGTGTAATTTCTTTATATATTACATATTTGGTCATCATGTACAGGTATCAAACATTGGGTGGAAAATCTTCCTTAGCTATGTGAGGTTCCTGCCATGAAGTTTCCATTGAGTTTGATCAATGGTTTATGTCTTCATATATCAAGCAGCAGCTTCTCTAATGTCATCATCGTCATCATCATCATCCTTATTTTAATAATAAAAATTAGTTGTCATCCATCCTATAAATTATTTTCCTCTATAATTAACACTACTCCATATCCATATATAAA
The DNA here is from genome assembly GCF_001194135.2 of Octopus bimaculoides. Classification (NCBI taxonomy): domain Eukaryota; kingdom Metazoa; phylum Mollusca; class Cephalopoda; order Octopoda; family Octopodidae; genus Octopus; species Octopus bimaculoides. Next base: position 71,646,423 of record NC_068989.1, on the reverse strand, counting down.
AACACATGCATACAAGAGGTTTCAACATAGTTTCTATCTACCACATTCACTTTACAATGCACAGGTCACTCTGAGCCCATAGTAGAAGACACTTGCTCAAGGTGTCATGTGGTGGCATTGAACCCAATACCCTGTGAATGCAAAGTGAGTTTCTTAACCACATAGCCATGCCTGCATCAAGAAACAGAGTATGTGTGTACTTTCATGTGTATCTGGCCCCCTAGTGCTAGGGTACTGGACATGTTTAAAAATGCTGTCTGGCACACTTTCATCGCATGGAACTGATAGTGGCACATGAAAGCATATATTGTGTTTATTAAATAACATATATATGTATATGCATGTGTGTGTGTGTGTATAAATATATGTATTTGTGTATATGTGAAAATACTTATGTATATGTGTGTGTGTGCATAGATGTATATATTGATGTATGGAAAATAGACTGACCTGTACTTCACAGGGAACATCTTCATTCATTTTAATAAAGCATTTTGTTTAATGACAGTGGTCTATAACTAATTAAAAATAAATTTGAGCCATGATAAAAATCGCTGCAACAGGAATAAAATATACTAATACAAAGATGTGTGGATGTGTGTGTGTGTATATATATATATATATATATATATATATATATATATATATATATAT
>NC_068989.1:71644557-71645503 GCF_001194135.2 Octopus bimaculoides | reverse complement strand
GGAAGGTGTTTATAAGTCATTTAAAAACACACAAAAAGCCATTAGATACACTTCAACATTTAAATTTAATTTGCCCAAATATTTTCGTTGCTTTGAGACTGACCTGTTCACTGACAAAATTCCATGTTGCATATATATATATATGTATGTATGTATGTATGTATGTACAGTAATCCCTCGACTATCATGGGTGTTATGTTTCAAAACCCCGCCGTGATAGGTGAAGATCTTCGAAGTAGAAACAGTACTGTATTTTTTTTTTATTATTTTTATCATTTGTATATATTTATTTTATTATAAATGCAAAACAACACCACAGAAGAATTGACGTAAGCTTAACTAATAAGCCACGATAGGTGAACTGCGATATGGCAAGGGATTACTGTATATGTATACATATATATATAAATGTATATTCATCATCATCGTCGTTTAACATCTGTTTTCCATGCTAGCGTGGGTTGGACGGTTTGACTGAGGTCTGGAGAGCTAGCGGCTGCACCAGGGTCCATTCTAATCTGGCAATGTTTTTACAGCTGGATGCCCTTCCTAATGCCAACCACTCCAAGAGTGTAGTGGGTATGTTTTATGTGCTACCAGCACAGGAGCTTGTCAGGCGGCCTGGCATCGATCACATTCAGATAGTGCTTTTTACGTGCCACTGGTACAGGGGACGGTCAGGAGGTACTGGCATTGGCCATGTTCAGATGGTGGTTTTTATGTTCCACTGGCACAAGAGCCAGTCAGGGGGTACTTATATTCAATAAGACATATTTCATATATTCAATAAGACATTCAATACTTCATTTCATTGTACCATCCATTTTTATATTATATATTATATATTCCATATTCTATATCCCACATTAATTCTACAAGAATATGAATAAAACGTAAAAAACAGACAGAGTTGGAACTCTTTTAAATAAAATAATATATATATATA
>NC_068989.1:71639479-71644165 GCF_001194135.2 Octopus bimaculoides | reverse complement strand
CAATTGAAACAGTTTCCTCCCATCCCTTGTAAAATACAAAAAAAAACATAAAATAAAAAACATAGCTTTTTCACACTCAGAGACAGTTACCCTATATTTTACAAGAATTCAGTGAAGTTGTCCTTGACAATTAAATTGATACTAGTTGTTATGTTGATGTTGGTTTTAAAGAGAATGGTAGTGGCGGTGGTGGTGTTGATGATGGTGATGATGATGATGATGATGATAGTGATAGTGGTGATGTAATTTATTTTCTTTCCTTCTTGTCCTGTATTCTTAAAGCTGACAGCTTACATTACTGCACCATAATGATGCAAATACTTTCGTTTCTGAAATTTCATACCAATTATAACCCGGTTGTTAAGTTCCTCACATCTGTGTGTGTGTGTTAATGGGAGGCATAACTAACTATCCAGAACCTGTCCTTCCTATAGAATTGCAGCCACTGCTTTTTCCTTTCTCCCTTTCTCTGTGACAAACAATTGTCAACTAAGTTAAATTAGTTGCCAATGGACCTGTTAGACATGTAACAATGCTTTATAAACTGTGAAGTTTTTAGTGTAGACAATGACAGTTTGTCAGTTGACAAGAACCATTTTAATGATAGCTAACTGAAAGAGAAAAAATGGCGGAGAGATTCCTGTTTGTGATTTAGATCTGTGACAAATTTTTTGAAACAATTATTTCCAAATATCTCCAGGTACAGGCTTCCCAGCCACATGGTTCTTGGTTCAGTCCCACTGTGTGGCACATTACCAAGTGTCTTCTAACATAGCCTCAGGTTGACCAAAGCCTTGCGAGTGGATTTGGTAGATGGAAAACTGTCCAACCCATGCCAGCATGGAAAACGGATGTTAAGTGATGATGATGAGATGATGAGTATGGGCATCCACATAGTTTTTGCCTACAAAATTCAAGAGATGGGGAGGAAGACATACAGAGAGAGAGAGGGGGGGTGACATGCAGAAAGAGAGACAGAGAGGGAGAGGGACTTACACAGGGAGAGAGGGACATACATAGAGAGAGACAGTGAGAGGGGACATACAGAATGGGAGAGAGAGAGAAACTAGATTAAAAGCAATTTTTTTTAGTTTCTCAGATGGAGTTCATTAGCCAGAATTTCTTATCTGAGAGAAAAATGTCTTTGTGGTTTGTTTGTTTCTAATTATGTTACATAATTATCAAAGAAATGTGATACCATGACTGTCAATTCCTTTCAATATCATCTAGGTGACCTCATGTTGTCTTTCAGTTGGTTCCCGACAAAATGAAGTGTGTCATTCGTAAGCCTAAGTTAGAGGTACAGATTGTCAGAAATGGAATGAACTGTTTTTAAAACACCTTAGTGTATTTAGATATGTTCTTTTGACAAGTCTGTGTTTCTAGGGGCCAGAAAATAAATATTTCAGCTCTCGACAGTTGCTAACACTCTATCAAGATCAAGTAAGACCCCACGGTGAAGGACTGTCCCATACATTTGGACAGTATTGCTGCTACACATATTTTCACTTTGTGTAGCAAGGTGAATGACTGGGTATAATTGACAAGTCTATATTTTTATTCTTTTATTACTTTGTTATTTTACTTGTTTCAGGCATTAGACTGTGGTCATGTTGGGGCACTGCCTTGAAGAATTTTAGTCAAATGAATCAACTTCAGTACTTTTTCTGTTGGTCTCTTTTGCTGAACCACTAAGTTATGAGGATGTAAACACACCAACACCAGTTGTCAAGCAATGGTGGGGGACAAACAACATACACACAAGTGTATACAATGGGCTTCTTTCAGTTTCAGTCTTCAAAATCCTATCACAAGGCTTTGGTCTGCCTAAGGTTTCACACAGTGGGACTGAACCCAGAACCATGTTGTTGGGAAGCAAACTTCTTACCACACAGCCATGCCTGCACCTATTTCCAGATATTCTATACGTCCACCTTTTGGAGAACCATCACCTGTACATTTTATAAGACATCCCCCACCACACAAAAAACTACCTGACTAGTTGGCAGGGCATGGAGCTGCTTACTAACACACTTCAACCTCTTCAATTATGCATTTTATGTCACTACTACCAGTGGCCTCTGTCCCTTGGAGGTGGTTGGTCTCATGTTACCTCTACTCAGGTCCATCCAAGTAATTTTCTTAACTCTCCTCCTCTCCATCATCAATATTGTGACCACTGTCCTCCTCTTACTATTGTGGCAACTATCACAACCTGAACTAGCCACCAAGCCCAATATTTCTCCTAAGGAGAATTACAGCCATCTGTAATTTATACCTTACCCTTGTATTTTTCTTGCGGTTGGTGATTTGTAGGTAGTCAAGAAAGTCAAATGCCACTTTCTCAGAGGGTCTGTAAAAGTTGTGGCCATACAGATCTTCTCGCCAAAACAAACTGTTAACAAAAAGAATGAAAAAGTGACATCTTTCCAAAATCTACTAGGGTCAATAGACTTGATCCATTATTCTGTTTAACACAATCACCACTACCATGACCACCTCCACTGTCACCACTGCCATTGCCACCACTATCACCATCTGATCCTTTGGCACTTTTGTAGCTAGCATTTAGACCAGGTCTTTCAGTAAGAGGACAACCTCTTCCTCTTTTCTTCTATGATTCTTGGAGGTCTTTAAAAAATGGTCATAGATGTTTCCCCACTTCTTCTGATTAAGTCTTAAAAACAAAAGAAAAAGCAGTGCCTTCATAGAAATTCCCTTTCTGGTGGGAACTCTGTCTCTTCAAGAAAAAGCTATTACTGTTGTTGTTTAACCCCTGGTTACCCCCCAATTGATCAAACATGATCAATCAGGTGTTCCAACCATAGCTACCACATCCATTTTTTCCCCTTCAGCCATAATATGTCTAGGACCACACAACACAATCCAATGTATCCTTTCTTGTACTAGCAGGTTGTGATTTGAGTAGATTTGGTTGCTGTTTTTAGCAGACTAAGCAATCACAGAGAAACCATGATCTTGCAATTGTGAGTACAACACCCTAACAGAGAAGCTATTTCATTGGTTCATCATGAAAATGAGTTGCATCTGCAGCAGAGTGCTGCCTCACACTCAATGACTCCAAATGCCATAGCTATGCAGGGGAAAACCATCACACTGTCTAAATTTTGGTCTTTCATTATTCCTGGATTAGCTTTTGTTAGGATCACTCTTTACACCTTATCAGTTTCCAAGCAAATTTAAAGGGGGCCGTTGCCAGTACCGCCTGACTGGCCTTCGTGCCAGTGGCACGTAAAAGCACCCACTACAATCTCGGAGTGGTTGGCGTTAGGAAGGGCATCCAGCTGTAGAAACTCTGCCAAATCAGATTGGAGCCTGGTGTAGCCACCTGATCCACCAGTTCTCAGTCAAATCGTCCAACCCATGCTAGCATTGAAAGCGGACGTTAAATGATGATGATGATGATGATAATGATTTTCATATCTAAATAGAGCAAAGTCCAGAATCTAATGAAATTTGTAAGGTTGTTAACCGTCTTGAGACTCCCAGGCCGATTGAGTGGCCCAAGTGATACAAACCAAAAGGACTTTGAGGCCGATCCATTGGCCCAATGAAACAAACGTTTTGAAGTATAATAGCCAATCAGGGATCATCTTTCAGTTGATATAATATAAAATTATATAATATATATAGTTTTACATATTAATAAATTGGTTTTAGGCACTTTGTCCTTTGTTTTCTACGGGCTTCTTTCAGTTTCTGTCTACCAAATCCACTCACAAGGCTTTGGTCGGCCCGAGGCTATAGTAGAAGGCACTTGCCCAAGGTGCCATGCAGTGGGAATGAACCCGAAACCATGTGGTTGGTAAGCAAGCTACTTACCACACAGCCACTCCTGCGCCTATATGTATAGTTTTACATATTAATAAATTAGTTTTAGGCACTTTGTCCTTTGTTTTCAACATGCACCCAGAATTTTCAATTTCAACAGGAAAAACATGGCTACACATGTGTCTCGAAAGAGTTAATGGTCAACTGTTAAACCAAAAAGAATTTATAGAATATCAATAAGTATGATTACTGTAAAATTTGTTAGGTTTTTGTTTTTCAATAGAAATTAGAGAAAAACGAAGGTGTTGTTGATCTGGTTTTTGGCAATGAAATTCATTTGTTTGTTTTTATACGGTGGTGATTTAATTTGTGTTCTCCATGTTTGTGGTTTACAAAAACAAATAAATCGATAAATAAAATGAAATGTGTGTTACTAGTTAGAAATAATCTTATAATTTGGATAGAGTGTAACAGACCTGGAGCATTGTAGCTATGTTATTGATGAGGTCATGAATGGCAATTAGTCAAGCAATCAATTAGCTAATTGGTAAATTAGTTAACGAATTGACTAGTACTCTTTACTCTCTTTTACTTGTTTCAGTCATTTGACTGTGGCCATGCTGGAGCACCGCCTTTAGTCGAGCAAATCGACCCCAGGACTTATTCTTTGGATGCCTAGTACTTATTCTATTGGTCTCTTTTGCCGAACCGCTAAGTTACGGGGACGTAAACATACCAGCATCGGTTGTCAAGCTATGTTGTGGGGGGACAAACACATACATATATATATATACATATATACGACGGGCTTCTTTCAGTTTCCGTCTACCAAATCCACTCACAAGGCTTTGGTCGGCCAGAGGCTATAGTAGAAGACACTTGCCCAAGGTGCCA
>NC_068989.1:71630991-71638989 GCF_001194135.2 Octopus bimaculoides | reverse complement strand
GTGGAGGCGCAATGGCCCAGTAGTTAGGGCAGCGGACTCGCGGTCATAGGATCGCGGTTTCAATTCCCAGACCGGGCACTGTGAGTGTTTATTGAGCAAAAACACCTAAAGCTCCACGAGGCTCCGGCAGGGGATGGTGGCGAACCCTGCTGTACTCTTTCACCACAACTTTCTCTCACTCTTACTTCCTGTTTCTGTTGTGCCTGTAATTCAAAGGGTCAGCCTTGTCACACTGAATATCCACGAGAACTACGTTAAGTGTACACGTGTCTGTGGAGTGCTCAGCCACTTGCACGTTAATTTCACGAGCAGGCTGTTCCGTTGATCGGATCAACTGGAACCCTCGACGTCGTAAGCGACGGAATGCCAACAACAACAATTATCTTCAGAAAATATTTTCTTTTTCTGAAGGTTTATGTTTCATTTTACTTTCCAAGACAACTGGACCAATCTATTGAGTTTCCATTTTTATATTAGCAACAAGTACTGATCTTTGTCTGTTGTCTCAGTCATTGAACTGTGGCCATGCTAGAATACTGCCTTGAACAGATTTTAGTTGAATGAATTGACCCCGGTACTTATTCGTTTAGGTTCTCTTACCAAACTGCGAGTTTTCGGATATGTAAACAAACCAACACTGGTTATAAAACAGCAGTGGGGGGGGGGGACAAACAGATGTGTGCTGGGTGCATTTTACATGCCAAATGCACCTGTGCTGGTGACACGTAAAAAGCACCCATCACACACTGTTAAGTGGTTGGCATTAGGAAGGGCATCCAGTTATAGAAACCATGTCTCAACAACTGAATACACACAAGCAATGATATACAATATTCGTCATCATTTTCCTCCTCCTAACTTGACATAATATCACTTTTTACAGATTTGTTTTACTCATTATTTCCTGATTTCAAAATGAGTGGTGGACAACCAAAGTCTTTGAGTTATGGAAATTCCCCTAACATTCCAATCTTTGATATTGGAGGAAATGAAAATGAATTCGGAGTGGTCCATTCTCCACATAGTGACAGTTATATCCATTCACATCTTCGAGACAGACAAGCGAAAGGACCATGGGTAGATAAGGAAGCATTAAAACCAATGGAAATTAACCTGAAACCCACCAAATTACCATCGTTAGTTCAACAAGGAAGCAATCCACAGCTAACAAAGTCACAGAGCTCCAACGAATTATCAGTACCAAAATTTGCTGCAGTCTATGATGAATGCCAAGAGGAAATGTTCCAACTTGATGATGAGGCTGAAGATCTAATGCCTTTGAATCTCTCTCAAGCAACAAAACAAAGGAAAATGTCAAAATCTCATGATGTATTGAATGAAACCATATTAGAGATGTCCTGATCATCTTCTGCAGTGAGCTGCAGAATCGTGTCAATGTAACTGACTTACCCCCAACTCGAAATTGCTGGCCTTGTGCCAAAATTTGAAACCAATGTTAAGTGAAATAAAAACGATGTATTTCAACAGAAATATAGTAACAAAAGGCTTAACCCTTAAGCCATATCTGACCAAAATATTCTATTTGTGTTATGTTCAAACTGGCCAGATTTAGCCTTTCACACTTACCCTACAATGTCATACAAAAAGTATACAATCCTAGAATCTAAATCTCAAAGCCACAAGATAATGTTTGATTAACTCTAAACAATGTAAATAAATAAACATAACTTTTGACAGAGCAATCTGAATGCTAAAGGGTTAATCCTTCTTATCACAAATATTTATCTGGCGTGATGACAAGTTGACAGAAATAAGGAGGGCATGGAATTAAATGCTTTACAGTAATTTGTATCGACCTTCTTTACATTGCTAGCTCAAATTCCATAGCAGTTAAAGTTTATCTTTTTAGCCATCTGTAACTAATAAAATAAATACCTGTTCTTATTGTTTGTTTCCAAATAGGTTCTGATCAAGAATCTATGATAAGACATTTTTTTTTCTAGTGGCTGTGTGGTAAGAAGTTTGCTTCCTAACCACTTGGTTCTGGGTTCAGTTCCACTGTGTGGTACCTTGGGCAATTGTCTTCTACTATAGCCTTCTGAGTGGGACCATACAAAGGCTCATTTGGGGTCAGTTTTTCTATTTCTCCTATAAGAATTGTCTTTGTTCTTTGTCCAAAGAAACCAATATTATCTCTGTTCCATTCATGAATGTTGAAGTAATCCTTTTTCTTTTTTTTTCTCTTTCAGATATTTTACTTGCACAAAAGAAGAAAGAAAATTCTTGACCATTTCTCTTCAGAATTCTTGTATCAAATAACAACCTGCTTCCTGCAATTACTTGTTGGTTAATGTGTGCCATTCGAGTACAGAAAACAAAATTGCTATGATGCAGCACCATCACATTTGGATAGCAGACAATGGATAAACTATGTCAGTTGAGTTTTCAAATAGCTCACAATCCTACCCAACTCTTCTAATCATGTTACATGTGAAATAATTTAGTGCTGTTGTTTACAAGTATTCAAGCTAGCAATCCATTTCACTTCAACAGTTGTGTGTGGACTCCTTCAAAGTTCATCATTTGTATATATACATGAATATTTTGTGTCTAAGTTAATTTATGTCCTTCTGTCATCGTAAATTATAGTAACAAGCTGACATTTTTTACTTTTTTTATTATTTATTACCTTCTTCAATGTTTTTTTTTTTTAGTAAAACCTCATTTACAAAAGGTTTAGCAAATACTGTATTTTATTTATAACTTATTCTATTTAGAATTAAAAATAAATAAAAAAATTCTTCAACTGCTCGTTAAATAAAGCACTTGAAAGTAAGCTTGCAAATCAAAAGAAACAAAGTAAAACAAATAGTCTCTCTCTTTCTCTCTCTCTCTCTCTCTCTCTGCTTGTCTGTGCAATAAACAAAATTGATCTCAATAAAATCTGAAAACATGACTCCTACTTAAATACATCTATGTTACTACCCCAGGATCTTAACGAGATATTTTATGATTGATCCAACTCACAAAGCTATTTCAAACAACTGATTCAATATCCTAAAAACCCTGTCGATACATCATTACAAAGAACAAAACTAAATCTATTTATTTATACATGCGTTTTATCAATTCCCTTGGACATCTAAAGAACAGTATTATCTTGTTTTGTTTTCTTTTGTAATATTTAAAATTTTCAACTATTTATAATCAATTCCCCAGTTTATTTTTCAAGCTTATTTTCAAGTTTATACTGGTAGTTTGTTAATTTAATTTTCTTTGCAAATTAACAAGCAGGCTTATTAATTTCTCATTGTCAGTTTATTTGACAGACAGCACTTCATTATAATTCATACAACCATTGTGAATATTTTCTTCTTCCCTTCTAAGACTGGCAGATTTAACTGGACAACAGACATAGTCATTGTGCAATAATAATTGAGATTCTAGCTGTCATAGTTTCCCCACCATTAGAACCCACAGAACTACCATAATCATCATAGAGAGAAGAACCTTTAATTTATTATTACCTTCATCATGGAAGAAGCCAATCCAGTATTCACCCAATACGTCGACGTGGGAAAGATAACCGATTTCAATACCAAAGTCAATTCCTTAACAGCTAACCAGTCTTCGTCGCCCATCCGAACGCCAAGTTCTTCTGAAGAGGAACTGCGACAGTTGCTTAACTTGCGGGACAGAAAACCTCTGAAATTATTTCTCAGGTCAAATCATTGGCCAGTTGACCACCCTTTACGAAAGACCCTCTGGCCACTTCTCTGCTCAAACTTACACAAGACGCACAGCAGCATTTATGAGGAAATGAAAGAACAGTTGTTTGGAAACGGTAAGTACCAAAAAGACAATTCTTTGCAGTTGGTACTTTATGTTAACACTTTCTTTCTCTTTCTCTCTAATTCTTCTTTCTCTCTCTCTCTCCCACACCTCTTTCTCACCTCCCTTCCTCTCACACATACATCTCTCTTTCTCTCATGTTCTCCCATTTCTCTCTCATATACACTTGTCTCTCACTTCTTACCCTTTCTCTCTCCCTTATTTACTCTCCTCTCACTTTTTCACCTCATTCTTCCATCCATATGCCTCTCTCTCCCTCATTTATTCTCCTCTCTCTTCATCACTTCATTTTTCCATCCATACACCTCTCTTTTACATAAGCATCTCTCTTTCTCACCTCTTATGCCCTCTCTCTTAACCAAAAGATATATTACTCCCAATGACAACGTCTGAGATGTTATATGGAAATGTCAAAAAGAGAATGCAGAAATCCCGCTGACAGGTCTGCTAGTATTTACTTTAGTTCCTTTCACATTACACTTCAAATCCTGCAAGGGTTCATTTTTAGTACTTCACCCCACCACGACACTAAGATCAATAAAATAAACACCCACCCAATACTGGGGTTGATTCACTACATGCTTCCTCTCTCCTTCTTTCTTAAATCTTTATTGCCCTGTATCTATGTGAGACATTTGTATTTTCGCAAAATGTTTAAACACAAATAAGTGGATGAGACCCAGAGTGTCATATGACAAATTTCAATTTACCAGAATGCTTGTATATAAGTAGTGGAGGCGCAATGGCCCAGTGGTCAGAGGGCCGCAGTTTCGATTCCCAGACTGGGCATTGTTTATTAAGCGAAAACACCTAAAGCTCCATGAGGCTCCAGCAGGGGCTGATGGCAACCCCTGTTGTACTCTTTCGCCCCAACTTTCTCTCACTCTTTCTTCTTGTTTCTTGAGTAATGCTGCGATGGACTGGCATCCCATCCAAATAGATAGATATGTTGATGCAAACAGGAAAAATGGAACTCAAAATATGAGTATATGTATATTTTTATTAATATTCAGCAGAAGTAACAGAGTGACTGAAGGTCTGGGAGTTTCGTGTGTTGGCACTTACCAAACGCATGAAACTCTCAGACCTGCTAAAAATTAATAAAACTATATATATATATATATATATATATATATATATATATAGTGTTTTATTAAAGGTGAAAAGAATTTCACAAAACTGATCATCATGAGTTGGTAATAATGAATACTTATAAATACTTATAAGCTATTGCATTATTCTAAATACTTGCGACTGTCTTACAGTTGCTTAAATAAAACTGTGGTTAACAGTTAGTGAAATACTATTTTACTCAACCTTTGCTATTTGAGAACATTTTTTGTTTAACGTTTTGTACCCATGTGCTTGTGTGTGTGTGTATACATACACACATGCATACTTTTTCATCTAACTCATGCCAGCATAAAAAAAATGGACTGAAAACCAAAACGTTATTGTGTGTAAAAGAAACAAAATATTGAATACAAACATAGATCTTTTTCTCTTTCCAGAGACCAAAAACCACGTTCCTGTATCAGTCTTAGGAGACCACAAAATTTCCACACCATATTTCTTAAACAACTTAGGCATGGAAGAAGTTGAAAAGATTTTGGCAATCATTTCCCATACGAATCCTGATATTTCTTACTGTCCAGTGCTCCAATGTTTAGTCAGTATCCTGCTTCATTACATGGAACCTTCGGATTGTTTCAACACCGTTTACAATTTGTTCCGCAGCAAAGCCCAGTTTTACTTACCCATGAATAAATCATCCCATAATGCAATTAAACTGGTTATGCGAGACCTTTCGAAGAAATATGCAGTAAGTAGTTTTACAATAATCTATTAGTTTTGAAAACACTATGCTCTGTTGCCAAATCAAAGTGTACCAGAAAATTAAGCATATATATATATAGGCGTGTGTGTGTGTGTATACACATCAGAAATGGCTCTGATGAAAGTGCCATTAATTTTTTTTAGGTCATTCAATTTTTCTCACTGATCATTAGATCGATTGAGTAAACCTATCAGCAATGTACCTATAATGACTACTGGAAACAGCTGTAAGCCAAATTTACTCTAACACAGGAAAAATATGTAATGACCATTATCTATAACTTACATATATAAAGCGAAATTGTGATGGCACCTGTGCCCAGCGTCACCTTCCTGGCACGTGTAAAGACATTCGAGCGAGATTGTTGCCAGTGCCGCTGGACTGGCTCCTGTGCAGGTGGCATGTAAAAAACACCTTTTTGAGCGTGGCCATTGCCAGTACCATGTGACTGGCCCTCGTGCCGGTGGCACATAAAAGCACCCACTACACTCTCGGAGTGGTTGGCGTTAGGAAGGGCATCCAGCTGTAGAAACTCTGCCAGATCAGATTGGAGCCTGGTGCAGCCTTCTGGCTTGCCAATCCTCAGTCAAATCGTCCAACCCATGCTAGCATGGAAAGCGGACGTTAAACGATGATGATGATGATATAAGTATTAAGTATATTCTTCTCTTTGTATAAACTTAATGGATATTATGGAATTCAAGGTGCATATCCAGTGGCAGGAGTATTCCCACTGTATGATGACATTTGGCAGCCAACAACTATGGACAAGCTTTGTATTGCATACTACAAGGTTTCTAGCCAAATATTATTCAACTATGCATTAGGCATATGTATATGCGTGTGTGTGTGTGTATAAATATATATACAACATTAGTGCAGGTGTGGCTGTGTGGTTAAGATGTTTGCTTCCAAACCACTTGAATCGAGGTTCAGTCTCACTGTGGAGGCCAAGTATCTTCTACCACAGCCCCAGGTCAACCAAAGCTTCATGAGTGGATTTGGTTGATGGAAACTAAAAGAACCCCATTGTGTGTTTTTGTGAATGAATGTGTGTGTGAGTGAGTGATTTTCTGTCTTCTTGTTACCCTTTTACTTGTTTCAGTCATTTGACTATGGCCATGCTGGAGCACTGTCTTAAAGGGTTTTTAGTCACAGAAATTGACCACAGGGCTTATTCTTTGTAAGCCTAGTACTTATTTTATCTATCTCTTTTGCCAAACTGCTAAGTTATGGGACCATAAGCACACCAACATCGGTTGTCAAGCGATGGTGGAGGAACAAACACAGACACAAAGACCCACACACATAAATATATATATATATATATATATATATATATATGACGGGCTTCTTTCAGTTTCCATTTACCAAATCCACTCACAAGGCTTTGGTTGACCCAAGGCTATAGTAGAAGACCATGCTTACCCATGCAGTGGGACTGAACCTGGAACCATGTGATTGGGAAGCAAGCTTCTAACCACACAACCATACCTGTGCCTCATCTTGACATTATTTAAATTAATGTCAGTCACAAACAGTGTCATTCATTTTCAATATTCTGAAAAAACATGTTTGGGAAAATATTCTGTCACTTAAGGTTAGTGACAACAAATAGGAAATTTGCCTCAAAAAGCTTCATCCAACCCATGCAAGCATAGAAAAGTGAATGTTAAAACAATGATGATGTGTATACGTGTATTTAGTAGGTTACTTTAATGAAATACTGTACAAGTTATTATTGTTTAGATGATCATCATTCCACTCCTATACCTGTATTGCATTGTAAATATATTATCCATGCAAAGGTAAGCTAGAATGTCAGAAATGTGAGCTCCATAATATTTGAATAATGATAGAAGCCAATTATTGGTTTTTGAAGTACATTTAATGATATGCACATTTCAAGTGCTTATGCAATGAGTAGTTGCTTAATTATCCACTTCCCTCAGGCAGCTGAAGCAATATATATATATAGATATAGATATATAAACACATATATATATAGATATATATACACACATATATATAGATATATATACACATATATAGATATACACACACACACACATATATATATATATAGATAGATAAATAGATAGATAGATATACACATATATATATACATATATATATACGTACACACACACACACAGAGGCAGGCACTTGAGTGCAAAACAATGTAGAGAAAATAGTACTCAAATACCAAGGGTAGAGTAATATGCTTTATTATAAAAGCATATTCTTCAAAACTGTCCAACAAATGGGAACATGAAACTGGATAACAGTTCTGTGAGTATTTTGCTGCTTTTATAATAAAGCATGATATATATATATATATATATATA
>NC_068989.1:71619756-71630592 GCF_001194135.2 Octopus bimaculoides | reverse complement strand
ATCCTACAGAGTGCACTGAATGCATATTTTCATGGCACCAGCATTATAGAGGTCACCTTGCCACCAGCAAGACTGAAAAACTGTTGTGTCGACGCCCCCAGGTGAAGAAGTAGGATCTCCCAAGACATATAAATAGAGGTAGTCTGGCCGTGGTAGGTGTGTTGAGTAGAGATCATCCGAAGGTGCTAGATAGCAGTAGCTTGAGACATAACAAAACCCCTCATATGCTCTGCATTATCACTGCTCTGCACATTTAAAGTGGTGAGTTGGCAGAGTCATTATAGCATTGGAGAGAATGCTTCTTGGTATTTGTTTTAACTCTCTACACTGTAAGTTCAAATTCTGTCATGGTCAACTTTGTCTTATTCTTTTGGGGTCAATTCGAAGCAGAATATTGGACCTAATGCCTTGCACTATTTGTTCTGGCACTTTGTCTTCAGAGTTAAAATTCTGCTATGGCTTCTTTAGATAGAAGCATTAATCTATTACTTGGGTTAACACCATCACTTGGCACCTTGGAGAAACATTAATGGCATCAATCTCACTGGTCTACAAGAGCCTGTGAAGACTATAGCACTGTTCCTTCCTCTAGACCCAGTAAGTCATAAACAAAAACACAGAAAGTGAATATAAATTTTTCAGTATTTTCAGATAGTTAAAATGGATCTTCCACAATGTAATTGCTAATTAAATAAATACATAAATAATTCTCGCAAATTAGTATATTTGGTTATTTTTTAATTAAAAAAAACAAAGGATGATCTATAACCTTTCTTATTCATTTTCTTTTTTTATTTTCAGAGATCTGCTCATAGTTATATCCAGCAGCACAGTAAATCTACAGAAACTGTATTTCATGACTGGCTTTGGTGGATTTTCAGAGACTTACCATTCCATTTTCTGGTTTGTAGCATTTTTTATCCTTTTGGTAATTCTTTGAAAATTTCCTGTTTATATTTATTTATTTATCTTTTACCTCTTACTTGTTTTGTCATTGGATTGTGGCCATGCTGGGGCACCACCTTGAAGGGTTCAGTCTAACAAATTGACCCCAGTCCTTATTTTTTAATTTTAAGCATGGTATTTATCCTATTGGACACTTTTTGCTAGTTGTTAAGTGGTTGTGGGAGACAAACACACACACATGTATATATGATGGGCTTCTTTCAGTTTCAGTCTACCAAATCCACTCACAAGGCTTTTGTTGGCCTGAAGATATAATAGAAGACACTTGCCCAAGGTGCTGTGCAATGGGACTGAACCCAAAAACTATGCAGTTGGGGAGCAAACTTCTTACCTCACAGCTATACCTGCACCTATTTATTTATTTCATTGTTTGGTCAAGGAGAAAGGCACTGTCTTTGACTTTTTATAGGGACCTCAGATACTGATTAAGGTAGAGAAGGATGGATGGAGATATCCTCAAAGTGGAAAGCTGGTGCTAGATGCTTACAATATAATGGACTCCTATGGCACAAAAGATGTTAAATATGCCAAAGCTATAACCAAGTAGGCCTTACTGAGATTTGAACTCAGAATGCAAAGAACTTGAACAAATACTGCAAGGCATCCAATTCATCCAATTCCACCAATCCATTGGCTTGGATTGGTACTTTTTGTTTTTATCAGTCTTGAAAAGATAAATGGCAAAGTTGACCTTGGCAGGATTTGAACTCAGAGTGCAGAAAGTCAGAACAAATACCATGAAGTATTTTAGGAGATTGGCTGGAATGAGTTGTAGTATTATTTGTTCTGGTGTTCTACACTCTGATTTGAAACCTTGCTGATGTCAATTTTGCCTTTCATTCTGCCAGGGTCAATAAAATAAGAAGTACCAATCAAGTACTGGGTCAAGGGTAGGAGTGGGGTGGATTAAAAGAGTGTCTGTATCTAATCACAACTACATGGGTGGGCACTTAAAACCATTAGCAAAAACACAATACAAGTTGATACTGAATTGTCTTCAATTGCAAGTGATAGCCATAGCCTTTTACAAATGACTTCACATTATTGATTTTCTAATGCTGATGTCACAAGGCCTCAAAAGGGTAACCTTGAAGGTGAGAAATCAATTTAATCAATTCCAGGTTTACTACTCATCTTTGTCATAACTGGTGACATGAAAGGCTGAGATAATCCTTGAGTTTGAACTTGAGAGACTTTTTGCATCTTAAGCCCTTCACTTCCTACAGAGCATGGATTATCAATGACTTTTTTCCACTCTTCTTAACTCTGGGCTATTTTCCCCGAGAGAAGGTCTTCCTTTCTCAGGTCTTGTTGGTTTTGAATTCTCATCAATGCTTTCCTAACTTTTTGCTAGATGGGGATGTTGACCCCGCAGAATGTAGAGAGAACAGAATGAAATACTTACTGCAAAACATCTAATCTATCATTGTACCATTTCTGTCAACTTACTGACCCCCACATCACAAAACCAGTTTCTTGCACTGGTACAAGACCCTTGAAATTGCTTAGGGGTTAGGGTTATAGTTGATATTTATTAATATCTAAAGTATTACTTGTATTGTTTTCTTGTCCCAAGAGGGGTTCAAAACTTGGACCACAAAGGGACATGCATCAATTCATTTTCTCTAGTGTTGTATCAATTCTGCCACCACCATTAAAAGTGCACTAATGTGTTACTATTGTTTAGGCTCAGATCAACCCTGCTTGAGTAGACATTTGATCAAAACCTTTCCAAGTATGCCCTCCCATTTTTTTAGAAACATCTCACACTACATCATCCAGTCTGTTCTTTCCTTATATAAAATGCTAGTTTTGATTCCAAGGGTATTTGGCTGCTATTTTTAGCAGGTAGGGCAGCTATGTAGAGCAGGCCTGGCCAACTTGAATTACATTGCAGGCCACTTCAATCACAAAAAGTTTTTTGAGGGCTGCTTGTATACTGACAGAATGGAAAATATTATGCCTTCTCATGCTATTATGACAATAATGAATGAATGATTGTTGATTCAACATGAAATATTATCATTGCCAAAACAGTAGTATCTTTCCGTTTTACTTTTCATTACAATCGTTAATTTTTGATAAATTCTTTTAAATGTTTGTTTAAATAAACCCATTTCAAGAAAGTATCAAGCAGGCCACAAGGTAAAAACCTCAGGTTGGCCAGCCCCAATGTAGAGCCTCCCTCATTCACTGATGTGTTGTGTTTTATTTTCTTTATTCATTCATGTTTAATTTCAGGTGAAAGTAATTGATTGCTACCTGCTTGAAGGATTCAAGGTATTTTATAGAGTGTCCATTGTATTACTAACACTCTTCTCCAAACAATCAGGTAAGTTACTACAATATTTTTTTCAATATATAATTTGTAATAATGTGTAGTAATGTACTGCCTGACCTTGTGGATGTTTCATAGTTGAATTAGAAACAACCACCCAAGTATTAAAGATCAATATGACATTTTAAATGTTACACACACCATCATAGTTATCATTCAACATCTCTGTCCTTTTCCGGGCACAAGTTGGATGGTGTGTCAAGGATCTAATGATTCAAAAGACTGCATCATCAGATAAATAGTGTAAAAGAGAGAAGTTAAACAAAATATTACTGGTGTGTGCAAACATACACTTATACACATGTCAACACTAACGGCATGCATACATATACGGATATGCCCCCTCCTAGTCTTGTACACACATACACATATACAGCTAATTGTTGTGTGTGTGTATGCACTAATAGCATTTGTGAGTGTGTGTATGTATGCGTGCGGCAGTTGTGTTTGTTTGAATCTCTCTTTCCCTCTGTCATTTACTTCTATCATCCCCTTTCCACAGCATAACAGATGCTTTAGGAATCGATCGCTAGCACCTTTAATGTAATAGATGTTTTTAATGCAAGTGTATCAGCTGGGAACATACTCTTTATGTCTACAAGCACAATAAAATAAATGTAGCCAATGCTGTAAAGGATTTCATTATGTGAAGGGGATCTAGTCATAAAAACTGTGCTGAAACAACAACATAGATAACCACTATATTGATCAGTTTGTCTCTGTTGTTGTGTGTACTAGATAATGATGATAAATTCTGGTGGGTAATTAGGTGACTTTGTGAGATCCCTCTAATGCCAGTATGGAAAATAACATTCAAATAATGTAAGGTGATGCTGATACAGAAAACTGGGCAACCCGTTTCTATAAGCAATCAAAATTTGGTTAAAATAATTGTTTGGCTCTCAACATGATTATATGTAAATTTGTTGTAAGCACAAGCATGGCTGTGTGACTAAGAAGATTGCTTGCCAACTACATGGTTTTAAATTCAATCCCACTGTGTGGAGCCTTGAACACATGTCCTCTACTAAAGTCCCAGGCCGACCAAAGCCTTGTGAGTGGATCTGGTAATAGTAGACAGAAACTGAAAGAAGCCAACATAGGGGTATGTAATTTAGTTGAAAGGAGAGGCAAAGAGAGTGCGTGTTTAATGAAGGGAACACAACGTGGCTACACACTCAAATTCTTTAGAAAATCATACAACTTCATCTTGTGATTTTTAAAATAACTATAGAATTGCCATGGGTACTACGAGTTATTATTATATTTATTATTATATTTATTATTACTGAGGCAGCAAGCTGGCAGGATCGTTAGCACACCAGGCAAAATGCTTAGCAGTATTTTGTCTGCTGGAACATTCTGAGTTCAAATTCCACCGAGGTTGACTTTGCCTTTTGTGCTTTCAGGTGGTGGGGTCGATAAATTAGGTACTACTTGAGTACTGAGGTTGATGTAATCGACTATATCACTCCCCAAATTTCACGCCTTGTGCCTATAACAGAAAGGATTATTATTATTATTATTATTATTATTATTTGCACTGTATTTGCTAAATTTATTTTCTTTAAGGATGTTAATGAAGAATTCACATCAGGTTGTTAATATTATTTAACAAATTGTGCTTTTTTTTCTTAACATGTGACAGTGGTGGTTGGATTATTAGATATAGCAGCCAAATGACTCTCAAATCATATTTCTTTAAAAATAAAATGTTACATTGAACACTATAGTCCCAGATATACAAAACATATGGGATGGTCACAGCTGGAGAACTTAAATCAGGATCACACAATAAACACAACTGAGTTATAATAGTTGTTTTGTCATTGTTTAGTGCCAGCACAATCACAGTTGAGCATACTTATGATCAAAGGTATGCCAGCTGTGACCATCTCATTGATTTTGTCTCTTTTGCTTGTTTCAGTCATTTGACTGCAGCCATGCTGGAGCACTGCCTTCAAGGGTTTTTTTAGTCGAAGAAATTGACTCCAGGACTTAATTTTTCTTTTCAGCTTAGTGCCTATTCTATCGGACTCTGTTGCTGAACTGCTAAGTTACTGGGATGTAAACACACCAACACCAGTTGTCAGGCAGTGATGGGGGGGGGACAAACACACACACACATATATATATATATACACACACGTGCGCAATGGGATTCTTTCAGTTTCCATCCCCACCACCACAGGAATTTTTTTTACCTTTTATCAAAAATTACATGACACAATATGGCTGTACACTTAAACTGCACAGCAATTGATCTCACATGCAGACATATTAAACAATAGTTAATGAAACCAGAACAAATGGCTGAGTAGAAATAGTATTGGGTTACCAGCTCATGGATTCTGAGTTCAAATCTACTGTATGCATGCATATTTAAGTGTTGAATAATTGGCAGGGTTGATTTTCACTGCAGTTTTTTTTACCCATATTAAAACCAAGTTCATTTGAAGTTTTCAAGGAAAACATTTATACATAAAGATTACAATGATTAAGATAATTACTTGTTAGAGAGTGTATCACTGAAAGCCTGTAGTGAATCATGTTTGTTGACCAAGAATTAGCTACATATTTGTGTTGGTGAGTTGCAGGAAAGTTCTGTGTTCATTGGAGACAAAATGTTCCTTTTTAACCCAAAGTCAAATAGCTGTGCAATGATTCTCTGGTGCTTTGCAATTTATGGTCATGTTTTGGCAGGAAAATTGTGGAAAATTCCATTATCATAGAATTCTAACAAATTTGATTGGTCAGAATTCAGGACAAGTCCTCTGATATTCTGTGACCTATTTCTTGTTATTGAGCTGTTGTGGTTTCAAATCACAGCCCTGCCATAAAATTATATTTAAGACAGTTAAAGCTGGTCGGCTAGTGGTGTTGTAAGAAGGTAGGCATTGTAATACTTTTTCTGACTCTGTTGTTCTGATTTCAAATTTGACCAGAGTCATCTTTGCCTTTCTTTCTTTCAAGGTCAGTGAAATAAAGTACTGCTCCAGTGTGAGGTACCTTATGGTATTTGTTCTGACTCTTTGAATTCTGAGTTTTTAGGTTGCAGTCTTAATCAATGACCTTGTTTTACACAGCCACCAAGACCTTGCATGCATTTTGTAGGGTCCACTCTGTTCCAAGGCCTCTAGTTTGGGAGTAACTTCCTCCCTCCAGTGTGGGTGGCTCTTGGAAGTAAGGATCTTAGGCACAACTCTACTTTCTTTAACAAAACAGTAAAAAAGAAAACAAGGCTCATTTTCTCGTATCATTTAGAAAGTTGCCTTAGGTAGGCCATCATTCTTTCCCAAAGGAAAATCCAAGTCCCATCTATTTGTCCAAAGCATTTTCTTAAGTTTGTCCTACACATCCAGTGGCAACTCATAGGTAAAATTAGTGTAGGTGCTGCTTCAGAATATTTTTAGCTGTTGTTTTAATATTGTGTAAAAGGAAACAAATGTACAAAAAGAAAATTTATACATAAACTTGATCGGTTCACATTTTAGCCACTGCTGGGTAGTATCTTTAATTTGTTCATTGAACATCACCGCAAATTCCCCCTTGTTTTTCAACCTCTCCCCTAAATCACAAAATAAGGTGGGGGGCAGAATGTGCACTATTTTTCAAATCCTGGCAGCAAAACTGAAGCTGGAAGCAGGATAATAATCTAATTCTACACTTTATCACATTCAAGAATATAAATACGTTTTTAAGCACAACACACGCAGAGTCAAAAAGAAACACTACTTTTCACCAGAATACCGGGTCAGCCCTGTCGTTCACGCAGTGCTCTCTCTCTCTCCCTAACACGAAGCTTCCTATCGAAACACTACATTGCTGAAACTGTGAAGCACACAGTTCTATACAATGATTTTTGTATTTTTTCATAAACTAGGGGATGGCTACTAACATTAAGCTTAAGGATTATATAATGTACAAGTATAAAGAAAGAATTAAAGAAAAAAGGACTCATTATATTGAATGTTATCGATATATTGAGTGGAAATAGGTGGGTGTTGCAGTTCCTATACATGAGCCGCCGCTGTAAACATCCATAACTGTTTTCAGACATTTAGTAAGAAATAGTTGCATACGTTCCGAGAAATATAATCTTTGCTTTCATAAGTTACAAGTTACTCTAATGGGTGAAAAAAATTAGGAAGTTTGTCAAATATGTTTGGATGCCAGGGAAAATTAACCCTTTGCCTGTCTTTTAATACACAGGAGAGACAAAAGGTTAATTTTTTTGCTTCATGAAGGTGAGGTCTCTTGGAGCTGTTTATTCCTGACATCCGAGTGCAGAGTATTATAACAAGTTACCCTAAATGTTAATAAACTAGTTGGTTTAGCAACAAGATTTTACAATGAAACTGTTTGAGTTCAGGATTTGTGTAAGGCAGTTTTAAAGTTAGATCAATAGAATTTTTGATTCAAGGATATTTTTCTTATTTTGAAAGTCGAATACACAGGGTTTTCATTAATCTAAAATTATAGTGGTGGGCGTGGTAGGAATACAAAATAATTTTAAAAATTGAAATCGAGACTTTTGTTTGAGTATAATTTTTAAAAACTAAACTTAAATCTTTATAGATAAGGAAAAAAAAAAAAGATGTTTTTATTTTATCGCAAAAACTCACTTTCAATCAGTATGGAAACAGGCATTTTCGTTCAGCAATCTAAGATGGTATTTTATTTATATTAAAAACCAGTGTGCAAGTTGCGGCAAAAAAACTTTGAACTCGCCAATCTTGATAAACATTTTAATAGTAAGCGCACAATGTGTACCAGTCCAGACCATGATGATAACTGAAGAAAACAACATGGTAAAACATTAGCTACATGAAGACACCATTTCTACCTGCCTAACTTCATGATCGCCACACCAAATAGCCGCGCAGAATGTAGGAGGTTTTTTTGCCTTATACGTTAAACACTATTTTTAATGCTTTAATTTTTTCTATACGTATTTTACTGCATGTTTTGCTGAATTTTACCATCCCCTGTATAAATTTATTTCAAATTTCACAAGATGATTTAGCTAATTTTACAAAGGAACCTTTTTTTTTATGTGCGTATTATCTTGGTCTTTTTCTAGGAAAACAGCCTCTTTCTGCTAACCACACCGTTCAACAAGCTGTTCAACATTCTATAGAAAATCTGTCTATTCGTGTGGATAAATTCGGCAAGGTAAGAAAAATTCAATGTATTCCAAATAGAATTTCTTTTTCGTGAACAGATTCTATGAATATAATAAATTTTATTAGTTTCACTTCCTTTTAAAGAGGTTGTTAAGCTATCAGATACTTCCTATATAAGACAGCCTTGGTTCAGCATTATATGCGAATGAAACAGCTTGTTAATTAATTGGTACAGCGCCTCTAGTGGTACCGCACCTCCTTAGTGTTCATTCTTATATTTTGGTGGATTGGTTCAGTAAGACTCAAGAGTTATTCTACAGTTTGTTAGTACCATAAGCACAGCACTGGTGATGGTATTCCAACCGTGACTTTTCGGTCAGTATTCTAACGCATTATTAATTTCGCTTTCTTTAATTTTAATGTAACAATTTTGCGTATGTATATGTCTACACGCACATATATAAACACATGTAATCTTTCAGTATTAGTAGACGACGCCATTCACATTTTTTTATTCAGCTTAGCCTCTTTATCTGTCTTGGTGAATGACGTTCGTTGTCTACTAATACCGAAAGATTGGCTTATATCGTGTATGTCTGTGTATCAGGTATGCACAATGAGTACTCAGGATAGGCTACAGTAATTAAAGTAACTTAACAACGTAGGGCCGTATCGCAAGACATGCTATAATTATAGATGTGTGCACCCACCCTCATTTTTTCATGGAGTTTTCAGAGGTATGTTTTGGACTACATTAAAGATTGTCTCGGAATTTGACGTGAAGGTGGGGGTTCAAGTACCTCAGCTGTCTCTTCGTTCTGATGAGGTGCGTGAATTATCAGCCCCCCCCCCCCCATCAATTTATTTTCTCCTCAAATTCCGACATAATCGTAATCTACATCATCTGAAAAGTATTTGTTGAAAATATTACCTTAAAATATGCGTTTTTCAGAAAGTTATGAAGAAACAAAGTCGGGGGTAGGTTGGACACACATCTGTAGTATAATACCTAAAATATCAAGTCTCAACCTCGGTTCTCGGGTTGTTAACTTTCTATAAGTGATAACATATTTTTTCTCTTGCTTTTTCACCGCAGCCAAAAATTGTGACTTTTTCCTTTCCCTGTTTAGTATGTTATTGTTCTCTCCAAACACCAGAATACTTCGTTATACAATACGAATTCATTCAGATGTTATAATAATGTTGTGTTTATTAGCGTCCATAATGTTGCAACTTAACCTATTCATGGATATTAAGGTTTACGTCATTTGTCGGTAATTTTTTAAGGTTATATCAAATGTCTTTTGCTCTGGTTAAGATGTTAGATGTGCATTTTTTTTAAAGAGAGATTTGGTTGTTGTTTCTAGTGAGGTGGAGCGACTTTGTTCTTTAGGCCACTAACTACCCTGCTCAAGCATTCCAACCATGATCATTCCGTATTTTAAGGCTATGTTCATCAAGCATGCCATTTGCCTTCAGATGGTAGTAATTCAGTCATGGGCAATCTTCGGCCCGCAAGACTTCCTGAATGGGGCGCACCTAACAAAAAATTACCTTGAATTTATTTTAGTTGTACAGCCCGCCTACTAATGAGCCATGTCTCGTGTGACCCGCTTTTCGGAAAAGGTTGCCCATACCTCCCATACTTGAGAACGATGCAAAGGAGATTTGACTGTTATTTCATGTAAGGTGGAGCGACTACGTACAGCATGCCTCAATGATCCTGTTGTGTTGTTCTTAACCCCAGGTTAACTGCGAACACAGAAATGAAAAAAGAAAAGTGTTTCATCTGTGACCATCAATGTTTGGTCTAAGCATTACATTTTCTAATGTGTTTCTGTATTTGATATTAAGCAAAGGTTCACTAACGGTACGCCGTGAAATTTAAGACAAATAAGTTAAATCTCTAGAAAATCCAAATTAATTGTTTCAGCATGTTTAAAAATGTATTAATATATTTATTACATGATTAATAACGTAAAAGCGGTGTTATTGTATGGGGCTGAGACATGGCGAACAACAGTTAAGTCAAATAAGCAAATACAATCATTCATCAACAGATGCTTGCGTAGTATTACTTAAAATCAGATGGCCCGAACACACAAGCAATATGGAGCTATGGCAAAGAACGAATCAAGTTTCGATTAGGGAAGAAAAAGTGGAAGTGGATTGGTAGCACAATTAGAAAGGACACACCAAATGTAGCGAAAAGTGCTTTACAGTGGAATCCGAATGGATTTAGAAAGAGGGGTAGGGCTAAGAACTCGTGGCGTAGATCAACACAAAAGGAACTAGAGAAAGGGAGACATTCATGACACAGTATAAGTACAGAAGCGAGAAATTATGCGACATGAAATTCAATTATAAGTGGCCTATACTCCGCGTTGGAGGGTTAAAGGCAAGAAA
>NC_068989.1:71618104-71619618 GCF_001194135.2 Octopus bimaculoides | reverse complement strand
CCGTAAAACCTTTTTATCACTTCACTTTTTCAGCTTACATACACATAAACATAAATACACAAAAATAGACAAGCGATTCGTGAAAAAAAAAAAACATTTATGTGTGTATCTACGTGTTGGCGTGTGTGCACGCGAAGTTGTTTTTCACTGTTCAGCTGCAAAAAAATAAACGTTAAAAAAGTAAATTTTATACATAACTTGCCGAGCAAATAGTTTACTTTTCCGAGACCAGAAATGATGGATTGCTAATTAAAGAAAGTGATAGTTTTCAATATTTTTTTAGTTTCAAATCAGTTTTTTAAAATTTAGCTTTCCATACAAAGTGAGCCAGTGATGATTTCTAGTGTACCACGAAGTCAAAAACATTGTTAACCACAGTTATGCGGTATGGTTTTAGGGTGATTGGCTGTTATTTCTGGCATGTCGAGTTACTGTGTAGAGGCTTCTCCTTCGCTAATGTTGGTAGTCTAGTGTCGGCTTTTTTGTTAGTTTTGTGTAGTGACAGGGCAACAATTGATGTATTAAGGAAAATAATAAAATGGGTACCGCGGGTCTTCAAAACAACCTTTTTTAACAATACTAAATTATGTAGCTTTGATTAGTCAATTAGAAAGTGAAAGAGGGAGAAAAGAGATAGAGAAAGGAAAAGACATGAAGGTAGAAAAAGAGAGGGAGAGAAACAGAGGAAGAGAGGGGAGGCTGAGAAAGAGAACTAGAGGGAGGGAAAGGAAGAGAAATAAAGGAAGTGAGGGAGGGGAAAAGAGCGAAGGGGAGAGAAAGGGGTAAGTGAGATCGGTTTGATACTGAGAAAGGAAGAAGTTTGTTTGATCTCAGCGAAATTATTGAAGTGATCAACTGAGTTGAAACTGCGCTCAAACACAGACAACCGTTGAAGAAGTAACTTTCGAAGATGAGAGGGAAAAAGCCTGCGTCTAGCAAGATCAGAGAAGTAAATAAATATTTAGTAGAACATCTTTTTTTCTTGGATAACTTGGCGTTTCTTTTGTGTGTAATACGTATATGTAGTGTGTAATCTGTATATTTGCATGGATGGATGGTGATAGAGACATCTTAGGGAATCAGTTTTATTTGCTTTTTAATTTTATTTTATGTAACTTTTTTGTTGTATTCACCTCGAACCATGATGTCTTTCAATCTTGTAGTAGGACAATGCTGAGGACTTCGTCTATTTCCTCCCCCCCCCCTTTTTTTTAAAGTCTGATTTAAGTTAATTTTTCCTATACGCTCAAAATTGATAGCCACATTATTGAAGCCAAAACAAAACAGGTAATTCTATGAATTCATATAATGCTTTAATTATTTTTGGATCTTTCCCCTTGGGTAAAGATCTTTATTTTTTGTTAAAAAACAACAAAGGCATATCGGTGTATAAAAACGGTTAATGGTTAATGTTTTTTTTTTTTGTTTTTTTTTACGAAGGGAGTCTAGTTGTAACTCGCCTTTCTGTTTATTTAGGACTTCAGCATCTAATATGCATAATCATTAGCGCGTCG
>NC_068989.1:71616900-71617603 GCF_001194135.2 Octopus bimaculoides | reverse complement strand
CTAACATCTAGCTTTCGGCTGCCTTGGTTCCTTCTGTCCACCATCCTTATTGGTTCTTATTTGCGCGGCAATTGTCCCCATGTTCTGCTTGCTAGGGGGCTTTACGTCCAATCGTAGCTTCAGATAAAGTCACGTGATAGAGAGTTTTACTGGGTTTCCGGTGAGCCCTATTTCGCCTATAAATAAGCCCGATCCAAAGACGGTAGTCTTCTTCGATTTCAGATCTCTCACAGGTCTGGTCGTTGACCACATATACAGAGCACAGCTACAGCCAGTTCCAGCGCCGACGTGTCTTCACCAATGTACTGTCTACCATTGGTCGTCACCAGTTTGTAATACCGTCTACGTCGCCATCTCCTTTGGTTCGCACGGTCGAAGTATTAGTCTTGTCAAATAGTGGGGTCGATATAATCGACTCAAAATTAGTTTGTTTTTTTTGCGTTTGGCATTCTTTCGGTTTGTTGAAAATAATTTGAATTGACTCTGGCATTTTCTGCAAATCTTGGTACACATTAAAATATTTCTTTTTCTTTCATATTCATGTTCCTTTAGTAATTAAATCATCTTTCATAAATTATCACAGACTTTTCGCTAAATTTTTACGAAAGAAAAATTTCCCAAAAATCCGGGGCGGTGAACCACCAAAATAAGGGATTTGCGGGAAAGTAGGAGGTCAGGGGAGTTGATTCCACGCTAAAAATCG
>NC_068989.1:71613324-71616177 GCF_001194135.2 Octopus bimaculoides | reverse complement strand
ATCTAGCGCACCAAAAACCGTAATTTTCACAATCCATAGGTTATAACTGCAAGCAGCGAAATCCAAATTGTACAATTTTTCAGTTTTGACATTTTCAAGTCACCCCTTACCCGTTTTATACATCTAAGATTACATTTTTTTCAGAAAAATAAAATAGTTCAAAATGTAATTTTTTTTTTTTTTCTTTTGTGGTCCTTTCCTCTCATTTTCCGTTACGTTAGTTAACGTGCATTCCACCGTCGTAAAAAAAAAAAGTTAACGGTAAATTGTTCCAAAATCTGAAATTAAATTGATACAAACCTGAAGTGACGATAATGACTTACCAAAGTTTCATGAAAACATAGGGAAAATTGGGTTAAACTAAAGCGTTTGACCTGAGCTCAAAAAACGGAAAAAAATTAGTGTAATAGGTGTAGAACAACTTGCTGTGAACGAATATGAAAAAAAAATGCGTGCTCACGAAAGGGGGTGACGCATCACCGGAGCCAAGAAACAAAAGAAAAATAGTGTAATAGATGTAAAACAATTTGCTCTGAACGAATATGAAAAAAAAAAATGTGCGCTCGCGAATATCGGGAAAATGGCCAGTATGGATGGACCAATTCTCAAAATACACCTGTAAAAAATAAAAGTATAAAAGGGCTCTTGCCTTGTTGATCAGGGACCCATAGCTTTTATGGGTTTTTCCACGAGTAACCTTTGAAGTGCCTCCCCACAGATGTTTTTTTTTTTTCTTTCGCAAAACGCTTTGTATATTGTTTTATGTTGTTCTTTAATGTTTTGATTTATATTAGCCCTTGTGGCCAATAAAAGAATTATTATTAATGTTATTATTTTCTGTTTTCAGTTAATCTTTGGAATACGAGGACTTAACAGAAAAGAAATTAGAAAATTTCTTGTGAAAAACGAAATGCTTGTTAAAAGTCGTGCCAAAGCCCTCAATACCTCTTTGTCGAGCTGGTCGCTCGGAGCAGAACCCCAAGACGGTGCTAGTACATCAAAAAACTTCATGGGAACTGTCATACAGTCTCCTTCTTCTTCTGTTCTCAGTCTAGACAATGTAAGTTATAAAGTTATGTATTAACAAAAAAAAAAGAAAATTTATTTACTGCAGTTCATTTATCAGGTAACATCATCCCATCATCTTCATTGTTGCAATGTCCACTTTTCCATGCTTGCATGGATTGGATGGAACTCACTAAGGCAGGTGTTCTATGTCTAGATGCTCTTCCTGTCACCAACCCTCACCTAATTCCAAGCAAGGGAGTTTCCCTATGGCCAGACATATTTTTGAAGAACATTGGAAGCCAATGGCACTACTTGCATGACTGACACACATTTACAACAATGACAAGACAAAGCAACACATACAAACACTCTCACTCTCTCTCTCTCTCTCTCATGATGGTCTTTCAGTTTCTTTCTACCAAATCTACTCTCTGACTTTGGTTGGCCTGAGATTCTAGTAAAAAGTATCACATAGTGGGACTGAACCTGAAACCATGTAGTTGGGAAGCAAACTTCTGAACCACCCAGCTGTGCCTACACCTACATCACCAAGACAAAAAAAAAAAAAGAGCTAAGTTCATGTTAGTATATATAATGTTGGAAGTGTTAAATATTTTAATTATAAATATTTGTGAGGTGAGGAAATGAGCTAATATATTAGTCATTAAGCCTCACTACATTAAATATGTCAGTGTTAATCATTAAACATTCCATAGTTAAATGAGATGGTAGTTGCATTTGTGTGTAGAATAAATAGTTAAACATTTTCATAAATTTATGTAAATTTAATTTCAATTTGACTTACATTAACAATTATTAACTGACTCTATGGATATTCTACAATTTAATTAGAAACAACCACCAGGTATTAAAGACCATGTATAAAGTATTTTATTAAGCTATATATGTGTGTGTGTGTGTATAGTTTGTACTTATATACAACATAAAGTAAACCAAATTGAACAAATGATCGAAACTGTCAATTTGGAATTATTTCAGGATAAAAAAATATATTTCATAAGTCTTCTGTTAGTTCTCACATATATGAATGCTAATGACATGCACACGTAGACAGTCCACACACACAGCTAATTGTCCTCTGTGCATGTGTGTGTCTGTATATGTGTGCATATGCTAGTAGCATTCATTTGAATCTCGCACTCGCTCTCTCTTTCTCTCCATTGTGCACACGCTTTTGACCATCGCTTTTCCACAGTGTAACTGATTGTTTACACCACAGGAATCTATCGTCGGCAAAAGCAACAGAAAGAGTACTGTGAAGTTGCAGTGGGGACTGGAGTACCCAACATTTCGGACAGTTCCTACTTCAGAGTAAAGGTGACGGGAAAGAAATTAAAAAAAAATAGCAATGGAGTTTCACATTATCTATGTTTGAGAAACTGGTTGCAACTGGGCTTTTTTTTTTTTAACATGAAGCAGCCACATGGGAGTGCATTTATGTAATCATCATCTAGCTTGAAGTGGATATTTGTTGTTTGTTGTATTTACTCAGTCTAATTACTTACCAGCCAGGAGTGTATGTGTGGGTCATGTGACTCCAACCACATTTTACACTGGGCTACATAAACTTTAGCATGCATACATTTCTCTCTACAAAACACAGTTATGTTGTATATACAGGCATGCAGTCATTGCATATAATTTCATGAATCCCTACATAATCCTTTGCTCATTCATGCTTACTCACATGCACATCCTGCTCATTCACTTTCTTTTTCTCTTTCCTTCATTCTTTATCGCTTTCTATCTATCTCAAACACATTTTCCTCCTCTTGCTGTCTCATTTACTCTCTCTCTCTCTCTCTCTCTCTCTCTCTCTCTCTC
>NC_068989.1:71582867-71613090 GCF_001194135.2 Octopus bimaculoides | reverse complement strand
GCACACATTCTCTTTTGTTCTAATGTCTGTCTTAGATACTCAGAAACTCTAACCTGATTTTGCTAAGTTCAGTTCCTGGCGGTGTCGAATTAGCCATTTACTACCTATTTTAGAAGTTATCAATTTACTACCTCTCAGGGTCCTGTGTGTACTTGACTGTTTGAGCTTGCCATTTCATTTAACCACTCTCTGTGGTTAAATGAAATCCAGACAATGAACAAGTGGAAAGATGGAGACTTTTATGTCAGGTTTTTTTTTTTAATTATTTATCTATTTTAAATTATCTATAGGAGAACTGCTGTTTAGAAACAGTGATGGTGTACCAATAGCATGCATGTATATGTTTTGGCAGTGATATATTGTATGGTTTTAACCCTTTAGCATTCAGATACTGTCAAATATAGAGCTTATTGATTCACTTTTGAATTATTCGTGCATTATTTCATATCTTCAAGAGTTTGATGAAGTGATTGTTTATTTTTATAATGACATTGTAGGGTAGGTGTGAGAGGCTACATCCGACTGGTTTGAACATAAAACCGGTAAATTATTTGGGCTAGATATGGCTGGTCTAAACGCTAAAAGATTAACTCTTTAGCATATATATTACTCTGTCAAATGTAATGCTTATTTATTCACATTGTCTTGAATTAATCATCCATTATCTTGTGGCTTCAGAATTTCAATGATGAAATTGTTTATTTTTACTATATCATTGTAGAGTAGATGTGAGAGGCTGGATCTGGCTGGTTTGAACATAAATCAGGTAGATTATTTGGGCTGGATATGACTGGTTTAAATGTTAAAAGGATTAAACGAAATGCAATGGATTTTGTGGAAAAAATTTGCCATGTAATATTATGTTACAGAAAGTTTATTTATAAACATTTACCTAAAACTAGAATATGTGTAAGTGACATTCCAAATATAGAATTATTGTAGAAATTAAAATTTTGTTATGCTAGGCTAAAAAAAGTTAAACAATGCTGACTTAAGCTCTAAGTCACAAAGTTGCATGTGAAGACATGTTGATCTACCATTGCATCTGTTGATTAAAGCACAGATGACTTGAAACTAAAACACCCAAATTTAATTTCCATTAGTTAATACAAGCATGTAAAGCTGTGAGGATCAATATAAATACATTTATATTTTTAATATGCTTCTGCACCTTGGACACAGATGGCATGTTTTTTTCTCTATAGACTTTGTGTGTTAAAACGTATCAAACCAAGATCCAAGTGACGTCAGCAGACTACCAGACATGGTGTTTTGGTGTGATTTTTGCCTCTTCAGTTGCAGACACTACCTCAGTCATTTGGAACTTAGGCTCACATATATATTATGTATATATTGTGTGTGTGTGTAGAGAGAGAGAGAGCAAATAAAACATCTGCTGTTTTATGCTGAAGTTTGCCAAGCTGGAATTAATTTAGTACAAGCACACAAAACAGTAAGGACAGATGTATGTGTGCATTTATTTTTAAAATGCTCCTGCATACGAGAATGTGAAAAGCCATTCACTGTGGGAATTCTTTGTTCTCAGAGAAATTTTTCTCTGTAGATTTTGTGTGTAAAATCTCTTGAAACCAAATTCCAAGTGATTACAGCAGGCTGCCAGACATGTTTTGGCATCATTTCCCCTTCTCAGTAGCATGTACTATCTCTGTCATATGGACTCAGACTGGAACTTTTGCTCTTATATATAGGAAACACCAAACAATATATATATTGCTGTCTGCTGTATAACAGTGAGGGTCTATATGAAGTTGTGTACATTTGTTTTTAATATACTCCTAGTCTGCTGATGTGAAATGCAACTAAACTCTGCATGGTTTAACCCTTTAGCATTCAAACCAGCCATATCCAGCTTAAATATTTAACCAGTTTTATGTTAAAACTGGCCAGATCTGGACTCTCACACCTATCCTACAATGTCTTCCTAAAACTAAGCAATCACATCATGATTAATTCAAAATAATGTGAATGCTAAAGGTTCAATACACAAGATCAATTGAGAGAAACGGAATCTTGCAGCAAATACTTTTCACATTCCATTGTGTCAAACATGACTGTGGTTATGAAGTTTGCTTCCTGACCACATGGTTTCAAGTTCAGTCCCACTGCATGACATCTTGGGCAAGTAGTTTTTTACTACAGCTCCAAGTTGAACAAAGCCTGTTTTGTGTCTCCTTGTTTTGACATCGTGTAATGATTGTAAATGGGTGTCATTTCTATACAAGCACTATCATTCATTTCCAACATCCTTTGGAAATATGTCTGGCCAAGGGGAACTATTACCTTGATTGGAGAAACAAGTGAGTGTTGGCAACAGGAAGGGCATCCAGCCTGCATAAAATTTACCTCACAAAGCTCAGACCAATGCAAGCATGGAAAAGTTGCCTGTTAGAATGGTGATGATAATTTACAATTTTGATCAGTTTCATCATCTTGTGTCACATAAATCAACAAGTTGGCTGTGAAGTAAACTAGAATTAGTGAAAGCAATACTACATTTCTTTCTGCTCTATGATATTAAAATGCTGCCTAACAGTTGACAGTAGCCTTCCTTCCACATCTCCAAACCTAGGCTTCCTGTTAACGGCCATGGAATAGTTCAGCTCTAATCAGTTGTTGACCCATATTGGAGTGCTTCTCAACTCTGTGGAATGGTGTTACTACTACATATTCAAATCTTCTAGAATGTATAGAGAACAAAGGGCGTTTGGCAGATTGTCAAAGAGCCAGTCATTTGTCAGCACATTATAATTACTAGCATGTAGCCGAAGGCATTCTGGGGTGGGGGGGGATCTCTCTCTCTCTCTCCCATTGTTACTACAACATCCTTCATTCCTCTGAACTCTGAACTAGCAGTCTGCATCCTACTTCTTCCCACATCTATCTGATAAACTGACACTATAAAGATATATATATATTAATCAATCATTCCTCTATAATCTCCCTCTCTGTTGACATTTTTTCTACAAACATTGACTTACAGAAGATCAAATCGAGCATCATTTGCATCAAGCTCACCATCATCCTCATCAGTCTGTTTTCCACATCAATCTTACTGTTGTTTGCATCAATCTCCTCACCATCATTGTGCATCAATCTCTTCACCGTTGCTCGCATCAGTCTCTTCACTGCCATTCACAGCAATCTCTTCGCCTCAATCCCATTGATCTCCACTGTAGACATCACCTGAGCTTTGCAGAGTATCAATAATTATTGGGGCCTGAAGTATCTTCTAGCTCTGTAGAGAACAGCCAGTTTTGGGGATACAGTCCCAACTATATTAAGGATAGGCTTTTATTGGAAGAGGTGAGACCCAAAAGTTGAATTCCTTCTGAGGTCTTTAGCTAAGTGCTGCTCACAATTAAAGAGCATATGGCATGATGATGTTTTCTTGGTGTGAGTTGCATTGCGTATTTTCATGTTGTTGAGACAAGATTGGCCTATCCCTATTAAGATCCTTTTATGGTCCCTATTCATGAAGTTAGATGTCCTTAATTTGTAGACTCATGCCCCCATATCAGATCCACATGGTATCATTAAAGAAGCTGCATCTACTCTGTAGAGTGTCATCTTGATTCTGTCATCTCTGGTTCTCAGTCAATTGATTTCCGTTTTTGCATAGCTTGTATTCTAACCAAATGGTTGCTGTTTTTCATGCTGGCATTTTCATTGTTTTACAATATCAAATTAGCTGGAGTCAATGTTTTGTTTTTCATCATTTAGCATTTATTGGAGAAGATAAATATCTCAATTTGAGACTTCAAGTCCAGCAAATGATATCTAAGAATTGAGAGCATAACTTTTTCTAGACATTACTAAACAATATGTTAAGCTGTTGGTTAACCCCTTGTCATAGTTGATAGAACTGATTTATGAGTTAAAGCTATCAAACCTGTGATTATACCATTTTTGTTTTTCTCGGAGTGGTTGGCGTTAGGAAGGTCATCCAGCTGTAGAAACTCTGCCAAATCAGATTGGAGCCTGGTGTAGCCATCTGGTTCACCAGTCCTCAGTCAAATCGTCCAACCCATGCTAGTATGGAAAGCGGACGTTAAACGATGATGATGATGTTTTGTTTGTTTTTTCATGAACTGTGTACATTTGGACTACATTCTTTTTTTTTTATGGCATGGCAAGATGTGTTTTAAAGATTTATTTATTTACTAATGTACCTATGCTTGACAGTAATAATGGCAAATATGTTTATTTGACCCTTTTGATACTAACCTGTCTCAGACCACCCCAGGTTCTGTAATACGAATTCACTGTTTTAATGTGATTTAAATTTAAATTAAAATCTTCCATCAACATCCTACCTTAATTTATTTTCCAAAATCTAGCTTTACAGTTACTTTACTAAATTCTTCATTATAGTTGAAATTTATTGAAACAGTGTATTTTGACAGAAATATGGTAACGGAAGGGTTAAAGGTATTGAAACTTGAAAATAATTAAATGAAGTTAAAATATCAAACGCTGTTTCTTTTTTAAATACAGATATTTAAACTGCTGATCTTTCTAACCAATGCTACAACAGAAAAATAAATGTTAATACAAAGTCTGTCCAAACATAAACTGTTTTAAAACAAATTTGTTTACTTAAAATTAATGTCCACTTCTCTATGCTCATATGGGTTGGATGGAATTTGTTGAAGTAGATTTTCTACAGTTGGATGTTCTTACTGTCCCTAACTGTCATCTGTTTCCAGATATGTTTTCAAGGAAGTTTGGTAACAGAGAACACCACTTGTATGATGATGACATATATATATGACAGGCTCTTTTCTTTTCAGTTTCTATCTACCAAATCCTATTGTGAGACTTTGGTCAGCTAGGATCTATAGTAGAAGACACTTGTTCAAGGTGTCATGGAGTGGAACTGAACCTAGTTCCATGTAGTTGGGAAGCAAACGTCTTTATTTCATATATATTGGCCATTAAGGCCTCACAAAGAGGGGACAGACAAACATAAAGAAGCTGCGGGCTGGACACAGACATTAATGAGATGAGGGTGATAACAAAAAGGATGAAATAGAAATGGGAGGGGCACCAGCGCCCACTGACCGATAACCCAGACTGATAAGCAAACTTCTTACCACACAGCCACACCTGTACCTCCTCAGAAACGGTTTCCTCCACTTTTGGGGCACCTTGCTCCCAACACTTTTTCTATTGTTGGAAAGCATTTTTAGAAATTTCAGAGATAGTGCACAGTTCTTTATTCTTTTACTTATTTCAGTGATTTGACTGTGGCCATGTTGGAGCACCGCCTTTAGTCAACCAAATTGACCCCAGGGCTTATTCTTTGTAAACCTAGTACTTATTCTATCGGTCACTTTTGCTGAACCGCTAAGTTACGGGGACATAAACACACCAACATCAGTTAAGTGATGGTGGGGGAGACACACATGCACACATACACATATATATGACGGACTTCTTTCAGTTTCTGTCTACTAAATCCACTCAAGGCTTTGGTTGGCCCATGGCTATAGTAGAAGACATTTGCCTAAAGTCATAATTTTCTTTTTAACCACATCCACATATTCTCCACATTTTGCATATGGACATTGTTATTTGTCAAATCTACAAAGTTCTCCTGATGCACAATCACTTTGTGAGTGTACATACCCTCCCCTCGTTATTTCCCCTTTAATTTTTATTTATTTTTTTAAACACGGTATACTGAAAGATTACCGTGTATACCATATATACTCATGTATAAATCACAATATTTTATACTTGATTTTAACTGGGGGGGGAAAAAAAACTGCAGTGTTACTTATGGGACACAGATAAAACTGAAAAGAAAATAAAATTTATATAAAATTTAACACTAAATTAGGGGTGTGACTTATGTGTGTGTAAATAGTCACTATATCCTCCAGATTTTTCGTTGTTCAACATGTGACTAATTGCGAAGTTGCACTGGACATATTTACTCTAACATGTTTACTGCTGATCCATGGCATCATATGGTTGTTCTGAGATTGAAGGTCAAAAGTGCTTCAGTCATCAACGCTCAGTGCTGGCTAGCTAGAGTACTGGTTTAAAAGTATGGTTTCTTTTTGACCAGACTTTTTTGTTATGTTAAAGGCATGTCATCATTTTTATGTCTCTTATTGTATTTCAGGAATAAAATTAAAATTTGGGGGGTTTTTTCTCCCCCCGCTTTCTTAACCCTTTTGATACCTGTCTGCTGGAGGTCACTTGTGGTTCAACGATACAAACTTCCTGTCTTAAAGTGAAATAAATTAAAACCTTCCATCAAAGTTTCATGTTTATTATATGATGTGAACATCATTTTATTTATGACAGTTATTCTGCTAAATTCTCTATTTTGAAAATATATTGAAGAATAAAGCCAGTGCTTCTCCACAGAAATATGGTAACAAAAGGTGAAAATTTTCGTTTCTTCTAAAGAAGACCGTTTTGTTATTTTATGCATATATATACCCTATATATATATACCCTATTATTAATTGACGATTCCCTGCCCTTATTCTTGTATACCCTATATATATATATATATATTTGTTGTTTTTTCCCCCCCAACCCTTTCTCTTTTCCTTGGAAGCAGGCCCAAAAACGACGGTCTATGTCTGTTGGCATGGTTACCCTACCAACAATGAACTGTCATTCTCTACCTCAGGCTGATGTGAGTATATCTACAGGTTGCCCCTCCTTAAGCCTGCATGGACATGTTATTGTCTCTCTATGTACATCTTGCCAAAATATGCACGTTTGGTCATTAAAGTCATTCTGTGTTGTTATAGGTAACCACTTAGGGAATTGTTATACTATTTTATTGCTTACAATTTTTTTTCATTTTTAATCTTAATTTCTCAGAGTTCACCACCAGCTTTTATAGTCAATGTTTATCTAGCTTGTGCTGCTATTTTTTTATGTATGCCTTATTTTTTTTTCATATTTTTTTTTTAAACGTCTGTGTCCACTTTTTTTATCTGTTGAACACACTTATAGGAGAAATGCAAGATTGTTGACACGCTGCCAAACATTGACATGGCAAACACTTAAACAAGATTTTAAATATATTGGTGACCTTTCTGCTTCTTTGTGGTTTTTTCGTTCCATAGAACAGACACTAAATTTACTGAAATGTATTGACAGTAAAATTAAGCTTACATAAATCCTAACAACGTACGCTCTTTCTCCTTCACTCTCTCTCTCTCCTTCATACACACATACAACAATGTTAACACTTATACTAATGCATACTTTCTCATTTGCTAACACATCAAACATAACATACAGGTTAATGCATTCACCTCTCTCTTCTCTCTAACACATACTTTCATATATGCTAATTTGCAAACACACATGCTAACACATTAAACATAAATAAAAGCTAATACATTCTCTCTTTACACACAGTAATACTGATATAAACAATGTTAACCAGCTTACACATACTAATATATTAATACACTCACACATGTTAATATACTCATACACATACATTATCACTCATGTTATCTCATAACACATGTGCTAACACACACACATTGAAGTTAGGAATATTTAGATATGGATTTTATTTGAATTGTTCCAGAAGTTAAATGAAACTTAAAGAAATAATGCTCTATTTTCTATTTAATCTTTGGGTGCCCCAGCATGGCCGTAATTCAATAACAATAATTGTCCATTCTTTTAAAATGGCAGATGTTGTGATCTGAAAAAAATCTGGCTCCTCTTTGTAGCAGGTCAAGTCACCATCATCATTTGAGATATGTAATTATTGATATTTGTATGGATATTACAGATATTAAGGGTGAAGCTGGGTTGAGGGGAAGCCGCTTACTGGACCTCGTCTGGGATTCAAAGAGCCAGCCTTGTCAGACTGTCATCATCATCATCGTTTAATGTCTGCTTTCCATGCTGGCATGGGTTGGACAGTTTGACTGAGGACTAGCAAGCCAGAAGGCTGCACCAGGCCCCCAATCTGATTTGGCAAGGTTTCTGAATCAACATCATTTTATGTCTGCTTTCCATGCTGGTATGGGTTGGATGGGTCATCACAGTCTGAGTTGCTTCCTATAAAGAACTACAGTTCCCAAAGACTGCTTGTATCTATCATTTGATTCCACAACTGGATGTCCTTCATATACTTGCTAATTTACAGAATGTAGTAGGTGCATTTTGTTGTGGCACCAACACTAGTGGGGTTGCATAATCCTTGGTAAGACAGGGCTTGAGGGATCCCTCGCAGTCCTACATTTTCTCTGTTTAGCTGACCACTTTACAGTAGATCTAAATTTGGAATGGGAATAACGAGAACAGGAAGTCCAGAAATGACTGTTACAAACATGAGGAGAGTGGAGTAAATGTAGGTATAGAGAGAACTCAATATGCAAAGGTGTGCACATTTGCATAGGTGACTTAGGAGAGGAGTTGGAGAAAAAGGATGATATTAGCGGGACCAGCATGGGTGGAAGGAACAAGAGTATGATGGAAGAAAACAGGGTTATATAGTGGTTGGTAGGAGAGAGAGAGAGACAGAAAGTGATTAGCAAACAGCAGTACGTTGTTAGAGAGGCTGGAATGCCACAACCTCCCATCTCTCTCTCCATGCAAAGTTGAAGTATGTATGTTATATTTTTGATAAAGTGAATACAGATGCAGCCATGGCTGTGTAGTAAGAAGCTTGGTTCCCAACTACATGGTTCTGGGTTCAGTCCCACTGCATGGCACTTTGGGCAAGAGTCTCCTACTATAGCCTTGGATTTGGTAGACAGAAACTGAAAGAAACCCATCATATGTGTATTTTGACAAATGACGTTGGTATGTTTATGTCACCGTAACTTAGCAGCTTGGCAAAAGAGACCGATAGAATAAGTCCTGGGGTCAGTGCCTTTGACTAAAGCTCTTTAAGGCAGTGCTCCAGCATGGCCACAATCAAATGACTGAAGCAAATAAAAGGAAAGAAGGAATAAAGTAACCATTGCTTTGTAACATCTGAATGAATGAATAAAACCAACAATTACATGGTCAAGTGTCTCGAGGTATTTAGCCACTCAACAAAATGAGGGCCCATGGGGGCTTTTATGGTAGCTTGGGATGATGATCATCATCATCATCGTCATGAAAACTGAATGGTTTCACTGCTATTTACAGACCTGAAGCTTAACAATAACCACTTTAGATGTGCTGTTTCTGGCTCCCTGTTCTCAAAAACTGGTTCAATAATAATAATAATAAACAAATTAAGTTGTGAAAACAAGTTAAAATAAAACAAAATTAAGAGCCCCTTTCTCTCCTACCACCAGTACCTCACCTTTTGAAATATATCAAAATAG
Source organism: Octopus bimaculoides (assembly GCF_001194135.2). NCBI lineage: Eukaryota > Metazoa > Mollusca > Cephalopoda > Octopoda > Octopodidae > Octopus > Octopus bimaculoides. The sequence continues at coordinate 71,603,755 of NC_068989.1, read as the reverse complement.
ATATTATAAATCTGCACAAAGTACTTAATCTGGTGTCTAATCTTCTAAACACCTTTCTGTGTTAATGGGGTCAACTTCATATTACATGTCTTTTTTTGTTTCTTTTTTTACCTATTTGCTTTTCTATCTTGACCTTTATGACTTTTGGTTTCCTGTTTCTTATGTAACATAAACATTTTGTTCTTCTCTCTAAATAGCCACTCTTCCTTCTCTCCTTATGCTACATTACTCTGTCTCTCTCTCCTTCATTCTGCACTGCTTTACCCACATTCTATATTATGCCATTGAGGCTAAACTGTATTATACTGTACAGGCTACACTACATTATGCTGTCCAAGTTGCCCTCTACTGCTTTCCTGTCTGCACTCTATATTGTTATCCAAGCTAACTATATTATGCTGTCAGAATATACTCATCACTGTTGCCCAGTCTATTCTCTATACTGTTGTTGGTGCTGCACTCTGTAATTAAGCTGTCCTTTTACACTATATTATAGTGTCCAGCTTACACAGTCCGGTCTATACAATACATTGTATTGTCCACGTTATGCTCATTTACCAGTTTGCTTTTGAAATGTTCACCTTTACATAGACTCCACTCTCATTGCAACTCACTTTTCTTATCTGAACACCAACAAAGACTTAAGCTACTAAGCTCAAGATTCCTTTTCTCCCTGCCATTCATCTGTCATCTCTACTTCTTCCCAGTTCAACACCAGCAACGACTAGCAGTTGTTACACACATTCACTCACTCTCACACACACTGGAAATATTTTGTTTTAATTAATTAATCAAATGAGAAAGCTATAAAATATACCAGCATCAATTAGTTGATAGCCTTTCTGTTAAGATTAACTGAAACGCAACTCGCATTGGAGTATTATTCACGTATCTGGAACTGTGCTGTTTACATATCTTGGAAATATGGTCACAAAAAATGTTGACACCTCACAGTATCTTAACTGATAAGAGAATTTTTAATAATTATGAGACACAAGTATAGCTATGCAATTCGGAAGCTTTCTTCCCAATTATGTGGACTTGGGTTCAGCTCCTTGGGCAAGTGTCTTTTGCTATAGTTCCAAGTTGACTAAAGCATTTTGAGTGGGTTTGGCAGAAACTGAAAGAAGTTCATGTATGTATGTATCTTTGTCTTGATACCATCTGATGATTGTAAATGAGCAAATCTATCATAAATGTGATGTTGCTCGTTTTCCAGTCATCCTTGGGAAAGTGTTTCCTAGCTTGAAAATTGGTGACGGGTAGGGCATCAGGTCAGAAAATCTGTCTTAACCATTTAGCATTCAGATTTTTCTGTCAAACGTAATGCATATTTACAAATGTTTGTTTTAAATCTAATCATACATTATTGCACAGCTTCAGTATTTTGACAGTGATAATTTATTTTTAGAATGACATAGAGTAGGTGAATGAAGCCAAATCTGGTCAGTTTGAACATAAAACAGGTGGTATATTTGGGCTGGATATGCCTGGTTTAAATGTTAAAGGATTAACAAATTCCATCTGGCCTATGAACAAATAGATGTATACAGTGTACAAGCCTCAGAACCTTGTATAGGAGGAAATAGAAGCAAATTGGGTCCATGTGACGTTTTCTTCAAATAATGGTATCAAATGCTTCAAAATGTAAAAATGAACTTGAAACACACTTTGAAGCATGAAAGCATTGTTATTTTAAAATCTACTTATTCATGCTTGTATGGATCAGATGAAACTTTTGGGATATTTTCTATGGAAGTAGTGTCCCTCATTTACAGTGTTCTGTGAAAATATGTCCAGGCCATTGGGAAAGGTTATTTTTGTATTGGAAACAAGTGAAGGTTGGTAGTAGAATGGACATCCTGCCGTAGACAGTCTAGCTCAAAAAATTCAATGCGAGCATGAGAAATGGATATCAAACCATTGATGATGATAATGATGTACAAATTTAAGAGTAACGCATCAACAAAAATGTCTTTGATAAGACCAAAATGTTTGATTTATATCTTTGAGCCTTAGAATTAGAATCAAAAATATTTTCTTCTTCCACTGATTATTAAAAACAGAATTAAATCATTCTCTGTATTCTTTTAGCACTTATTTGAATTTAAAGTCTGGTATTTATTCAGTCTCTTTTTGACATGAACAGACTAACACTGTCAAGTAGTGGAAGACAAAATCTCTCACACACACACACACAGGTTTTCTGTTCAGTTTCTGACTGCCAAATTTACTCACAAGATACTGGTTGGTGCAGGGACTGAACCTGAAGCTATGAGGTTAAGCAGACTGTTTAACCATATAGCCATAGCTTTACAAATTCTATTCAAGTACTCCCTACCTGTAATAATATTCATAACTGCAATATAGCCATTGCTGCTTTACATGCTATGTGTATCAACAAAAGAATACTGCTAAAAGGGTAAGCCAAGATCTCTCTCTCTTTCTTTCTCTCTCTCTCTCTCTCTCTCTCTCTAAACACACACACATAGTTGCCCCAATAAGTTGTCATAAGCCAATGTACAACAGGCATTAATATATTAGGTAATAGAGTGGGCATATTATTTATACAATTTTATAAATTTAGTTTCATAAAAGCCAATTCATGTTAACAAATGGTTTCGTGTTGAAGGACCTTCCAGATGTGAAAAGGTAAATTAACAATAATCAGACATGGCTGAATGGGAGAATATAGCTCAGGTTCTGAATGGAAGGTGATTCTTGGACCGCATGATGTGTTGTGTTCTTGATCAAAACGCTTCATTTCACATTGGTCTAGTTCACTCAGCTGGCAAAAAAGCGAGTGTTCTTGTGATGGACTGGTGCCCTGTCCAGTGGGGACTTTATACACCAAAGAATCCAGGAAATATCCCTGTGTGTCTATATGACTCAGGAAGAAACTTTATTTCCATCCTGAATGGAAGAGAGTAGATCAAGCTACGCTCTTCCATTCAGCCGTGTTTAATGCTTGTTAAATTGTCTTTTTACACTTGGAAGGTTCTTTAACATGAATTGGCTGTTATGAGACTAAATTTATAATATTGTATAAATAATGCATGTGTATGTGCATGTATTCATTTGAAGCGAGCTGATTTTAATCAGCTCCTATTCTTCAGTTTCTCATGATTGCACATTTGTTCAGGAGTGAGGGAGAAGTGCAAAAGCAAGAAGTATTGTAGTAGTGAACCCTCATCAGCTTCAAACAGCTCAATAAACTCTATTACACACATTGAGTAATTTTACTCCTGCTTGTACACAGAAGTATGTATCATGTATATGGAAAAGGTATAAAATGTCTTTTTTCATTGGTGCAATGTTACAGGAAGCTTTACGAGGCAGCAGAGATTTACTATTCTTGTTTCCTGTCTATCATTTGCCTTCAAGTTTTCTTCCTTTACTTTCGGGCTCAAGATTCTTTAATGGAACACTTCAAAATATATATTATCTTATTTTTATTTTGTGGGTTAAAACTGTTTGGGTAATATTTTTTATTCTTTCTCTACAGCCTAATTCATCTTCACTGGATGATTCTGATAACATATAAAATGGTTAAAAATCTATGTATATTTATGTTAGTAAAGTATAAAGGTAACTTGAAATGTTATGAATCATTCCATTTTTTCCTTCTAGAAACAAAATACAATTAAAGAGTAACTTCAGTTTTATATAACTGGCACTCCTTAGGTTACAACAACGAGGACCCTAGTTGATCCAATCAACAGAACAGCCTGCTCGTGAAATTAACATGCAAGTAGCTGAGTACTCCACAGACAAGCGTACCTTTAATGTAGCTCTCGAAGAGATTCAACATGACACAGCTTGCGACAAGGCTGGCCCTTTGAAACCTGGGTACTACTCATTTTTGTCTGCCAAGTGGATTGTAGCAACATGAAATAAAGCATCTTGCTCAAGGGCACATGTGGCCAGGTATTGAACTCGTGACCTTATGATCATGGGCTGAAAACCCTAACCACAAAGCCACACACCTTCATATATATATTGTAATATAAAGATTCTAAACTATTAAAGTACATTTTCTATAGTGCATACATTGTCTGATATAGACCTCAATGTATTGGGTAGAATGGATAGATGTTTATTCACACTTGGTTGAGATGTTTGCAATTGTGATGAACAGCCTAGCTTGGGATGGAACTCCAAGCAGACTGCCAACTTCCAATACACTAAACATCTCTCTCTCCCACCACATATATATGTGTGTGTATATATATATATATATATATATATAATGATGATTTAGGCATAACAATTCTATGCATGAATGCCAGACTTCTTCCAGTTTCTATCAAATTCACTCAAGGATTGTGTTGGCCTGGGACTATAGTAGATGGCAATTGGCCAAGATGTTTTACAGACCGAATTTGGAAACATGGTTGAGAAACAAACTTCTTAACCAGGCAACTATGCCCCTGTGTGTGTGTGTGTGTGTGTGTGTATACACACCCACTAACAATCATTTCTATGTAGTCATTGACAAGAGTTTAAATATAATTTGATTTGCATTTGTCTACCAATTTATGTTTGTCTTTTGTGACATGTATGTATACATAAAGATAGGTAAGTAGATAGACAGATATGTATGGTGGTGCAACAGTTTCTTACTTGTAAAGTTTCTAATGAATTATTTTGTTCTGATGAAAAAATTGCTCGAACCATAAATGTTTATTTATGCATTTATTGTTTTGCACCATTTTTTTGGAATATTGTTTTATTAAATGGTTCTAAGTTCTTACCTTATATCATAATCTCAACTTTGCCCTTTTATACTTTTGTCACTCGTACCTGGTGGTTAATGGATAAATTCCTGGTGTTCACCACCTGCCATTGTCCTGACATTGTTGTCAGTGTTAGCTTATCTTTTTTCTTTCTATGTCTTTTATTTGTTTTAGTCTTTGGACTGTGGTCATGCTGGAGCACTGCCATGAAGGGTTTTTAGTCGAACAAATCATTACCAGCACTTACTTTTTAAAGTCTGGTACTTATTCTATCATTCTTTTGCTGAACTGCTAAGTTACAGGGATGTCAACAGACCAACACCAGCTATCAGGCTGGGGGTGGAGGGACAAACACATCAAGACACACCAACATAGATATATGTAAATGGCGGGTTTTCACAGTTTCCATCACAAAACCTTGCTCAACCTGGAACCATAGTAGAAGACACCTACTTGTGTTGTGCAGTAGGAGTGAACCTGAAACCACATTGTTGCAAAGCAAGCTTAAGCTTCTTAATCAGTTTTTTTTTTTTTTTTTTTTTTTTTTTTTTTTTTTTTTAAGGCTGTAATCATATATGAAAATAAATTGAAATTTTGATTGGTTGACCTAATATTGATTTTGACAACTATGTAAATTAGCATTAGCATACATTGACCCTTTTGTGATCATATTTCTGTTAAGACTCTATTTATGTAGATCAATTAAGATAAAGTGAATAAGAATTGGTAAGGATTTTATTCCATAACTAGCTTTGTCATTAGAACATAACAAAAGCTGCTTTGTTAAATTATTAGATTATTATGGAAAATTTTAATTTGAATGCAAACAGGCATTTTTGTGACAGATTGAGAGATCATTTCAGGTAAGTTAAGCACTTAATGTTTGAGCCATTCAACTGTGTGTTTGGCTATTCACCAAGTGGTTTGATAGTTCATGCCCACTCAGAAAAGCATCTCCATATAAGTGCTTGCATGACAGAATGGTAAAAAGTTTGCTTACCAACCACATGGCTGTGGGTTCAGTCCCACTGCATAGTCCCTTAGGCAAGTTGTCTTCTACTTTAACTCTGAGCTGACCAAACCCTTGTGGTTGGATTTAAACTGAAAGAATTCCATTGTAATCATATACATTTATGTTTATGTCCCTGTAATTTTGTGGTTCGACATGAGACTGATGGAATAAGTACCAGGTTTTAAAAGATAAGTACTGTGGTCGATTCATTTGACTATAATCTTTCAAGGCAGTGCCCCAACATGGCCACAGCCCAGTGACTGAAACAAGTAGAAGATAAAAGTAACTAATGAGAATTATGTGGTGAGAAAATTAAATTTTAAAAAATTGCCAGTATTGATTTTTGTCTTTGAATGGTGCTTTTGTCATTTTCTCTTTTTCTATTATAAGGACTTAGCTATATTGCATCTTTCCAACGAATACTAAATGGTTAAGTTCGTTTCACAACCATCATGTTCTGGTTTTAGTCCCTCTACACAGTCTTTGGCAAATGTCATTTTCTATAGCTTCAGATCAATCCACACCTTGTGAGGAAAATAATGGAGACAGAAAGTGTATAGAAGCCCATCAGGTAGATTGTAGCTGTAATTTAAAAGGTGCAGCCTTGCCTTATACATGGGTCACACTGGTTCTGTCTAAGAACTAGTTCCACTAAGCATTCATTGGTAATTCAGTAGATTAAAACAAATTTTCATAGTCAAATGATGGAGATCACCACCAACTTCAAACTAGCAGCTCTTAGTTGAAAGTTCTTTCAAGTATGTTTTGAGTAATAATAAATTTTAAAATTCTAATCATAATTTTATATTTGAATTAATTTAAGGCCTAAAACTAAATTATTCTCCAGTGTTTTCTGTAATGAATATTCAATTGTTTGATCAACTTAACTACCTTCTCATCGAATTAGTAAGTGGCTGAGTACACCACAGATATGTTTACCTTGTCATATAATCCTCAGGTACAATTGGTATCGCAAAGAATGTGTCAAAACTGGATCTTTAAGTCAGACAACCCTTCTGCACAGTTTCCATCTACCCACCTTCACTTATCAAGCTTGGATTGACTTGATGCTCTATTGTTAACAGGCACTTGTCCAAGCTGAACACTGAGGAATTGAACCTAAGAACTTGTGATTTATAAAACAAACTTTGTGACTATTTAGCCATGCTGAATGAGAGCTCGATTAAAATCTTTAATTATTGACAACTGTATAAAGTTGATACAAAGCTGTTTGATTTTCATGTTTCTCTTTGTTTTCTTATTGTTTTCAGTTCTATGTTATATGGAGTTGGTTGCCAGCTCGATCAGCTGTTTGCCAGCCTAAACTGCTCTACACATCAGAAGAACATGGCGTGAGCTTAAGGACGCTTTATGTTATGACAGAAGAATACGAACCAACAATCATTGTTATAAAGACTTTAACCGATGAGGTAATTATATATTTATATATATATATTATTTATATATATAAGGTGATAAATTGAATATTAATTCAATTTAAAACCAAGTGACCTAGCATATAAAAAATCTGAAAATTCAGAAAAAATTGTACTACACGTGTATAAGGGATGACCACTAGGTGGACATCCACAAAGAAAAATAATGTTCTCCAGAGAATATTATTTTTCTTTGTGGTTGGGTTGTTGATGATCTTTCTAGCATATTGGATATCCACCTAGTGGTCATCCCTTATACACGTGTAGTATATATATATATATATATATATATATATTTCTAATTGTGGTATCTAAAGTATGTGTGTGAAGGAAGGGCATTACTAATACATAACTTGTGGATTAAGCTTTTTAGTTTCTTGGAGTTCAGCTAATTTAGGTTAGTAGAGTGTAAGAAAACAGGAGCTGTTGTTGTTTAACCCTCAGTTCAGTACCTACCAAGCAAACCTAATGAAAGGTATTCAAGTTGTGACCTTGTGATAGTAGCATATAATTTAAGGACAATTTTTTTTTGTTGCTATTTCTAGCAAGTTGTGCGACCACATAGTTCTTTCATTGATTCCACGAGAGCGCAGGGTAACATCCTGTAATAATAACTACTATCTTATAAACATTCACTTAGCTTGACACCCTTGGGACCAGGCATGTTTTGGAGTTCAGAATTTTTCAGATTTTGGAATTGGTACTACAGTATAATTATAGGGTATATTTTTGATTATACCAAAACACACGCACACACACTGGACCTTAGCACAATCTTCTGGTTTGACAGTTCCTGTCAAACTGTCCAACCTATGCCAGCATGGGGAATGGATGTTAACCCTTTAGCATTTAGATTACTCTGTCAAATGTAATGCTTATTCACATTGTTTTGAATTAATCAAGTATTATCTTGTGGCTTTGAGATTTTGATGATGATGTGGTATATTCTTAGAATGACTTTGTAGGATAAGTGTAAGAGGCTGAATCTGGCTAGTTTGAACATGAAACAAGCTAGAATGTTTGAGTCTGATATGGCTGATTTGAATACTAAAGAGTTAAACAATGATAATGATGATTTACCTTATGGTTTACTCATCTATACCTGGATTCTTACAAAGTTTTTTTTGCAGCACATTCTTCATTCTACTACAAAGGACATCGTTTTTACATATGCTCGAACCAGTTGGTCAAATAACAAAATTGTTGTCAGCATATTTAATGTAGTGAGAATTAAGAATCTAATTAGAATTAGTGTGATGGAGAAAAAAAGACATTAGTTTAACCCTTTAACATTCAGAATGCTCTGAATGTAAGGCTTATTTATTCACATTATTTTCAACTAACCATTAATCAATCATCTCGTAGCTTTGAGATTTTGATGATGTAATTGGGTTTTTTTTTTTTTTTTTTTTTTTTTTTTAAATGACATAGTAGGACAGATATGAAAGGCTGGATCTGACCATTTTTTTAAAAACATAAAACAATATTTAGGCCAGATATGATTGGTTTAAATGCTAAAGGATTAATGAAGTATTATTTTAATTAACTCATGATTTATGGGAGATAATGTTGGAGAACACCATGAGCCAAAAAAGGAAAAGTCAAAGCCAAATGCTGCTAAGATTTAAATTCAAAATAGTGTGTGCGCACGTGCGAAGACTGATACTTATGGCTTCAAATATGTGTATGGAAGACACTTTTGACAGACAAAAAGATAGCTACTTTGACATTACTGAAGAGGTACAACCACAATACAATTGCTTTATAATGGAATAACATTGCTACTAAGTGGATGAGGAGAGTCACTATATTTCATAGGATGTCTCCCTGGATATTGTCATGTCTAAACTACTGAGTTGTGTTAAGACCTGACATTTTTAAGTATCCTGTATGTTTCCTCATATTGTGCACCATTCTGCTGTTGTATAATTAAACTGTCTCGACCACATTAAAAAAAAAAAATTTATCAGTATTCAAATCATTAAAACGACTCCTGGCTGACTGCAATTTGGTTCTTCTATTGTCGAGCTGTTGGCAGACATGGTACGAATTTTGAAACTCGTTTCATTTCTTTTGTTAATTTTCAAAACATTCTGGTCTGAGCTAACAAAGAATATTCAATGGTTGTCAACCTGACAACTTTCAAAATTTATGGTGGCACCATAAATCATCCTTTTAATGGTAATACTTTTCTGATATTCTTAAGTGTATTGTGTAGTTTTCAGAAGAAATGGATAAATATGTCTGCCATGTAAAATTTAGGGTGGTACACTCAGAAAGTTTGTTTAAAATAAACAGTGCTGTATACAATTAAACTAAGTTTTGTTACACTTTATTGTTAGAGAGCACTTACTCTCAATTCACTACACTACTGTCTCCAAAAAATGTGTAACCCTTTTAACTTAAGGGTGTGCCCCAACTTACTACTTGCATTTGCAGTGGCACTAACTCTGGATAGGTTGAGCTGGCCCTGACCAACAAGTTAACCACATCCTTCACAAATTCTGACCACCTTCAACAGTTAGCCCTAACATTCCAGCAAACTAAAGTAAAGCTTTTGCCAGCTGCCCAAAAGTCCTGGTAAGGTGAGGTGAGGGTTATTAAATTAACCACATTCCCTGCTCCAAAATTAGTGGCCTTGTACAGCAAAATCGATAAATCATTAACTGAAGTACCTTTAGGGATTTCATGGCTAATGCACTTAACAAGTAATAAAAAAAAAAAAAGCCAACTTATATATTTTTTCTTCCACCTTCAGGTATTTGGTGCATTCTGTTCTAGCAGTTGGTCTAACCGTAAGCAGAGCAGCAAAAACATTTCTTATTTTGGAACCGGTGAGACCTTTCTCTTCACATTAAAACCAGAACAGAAGAAGTTCCCTTGGATTGGTTACAGTCGACCAGACATTTCTCGGAATGCTGCTAGCATGTTTATGGCTGGCGATAGTTCAGTTCTCATCATTGGAGGAGGGTAAGTGATATAAAGTTCTTTGAATTTCTAATTAAAACATAAGACATTGTGAACACAAGTGGTGTCCATGACATGCTTACACATTACAGAAGAAAATAATTGGAAATATTTATAAACAGAACTTATAATTCTTTACCAAAGAATCCTCCCTTAATATCGCAGACCAATGCCAACTGATCCACAGAAGCTTGTAGACACAGCACATTATATAAATCTGTCAAAGTATTGTGTCTCCACTGCATGAAACTCTTAGTGGCTGATACTTAAATACTGTGTATATTAAATGAGATTTATCTTCCACTGGATGGAGTACTTTTTTTGTTAATCCTACCTCTAATGGATCAGCAAACTATTTATTTCACTTAGGCATTGCAACAGAATTCAATATATGTATGTCTCTGAATGCAGTAATAAGATGACAACTGGAAACAGCTGTAAGCTAAGAGAATTGTTTATTCTTTTGTCATCTGTTCTTATATCATCATCATTTAACTTACATGCATGCGTGGTTAGGATGGTTGACTGGAGCTGGCCTAGTAGAAGACTACCCTAGCTTACTGTGTCTGTTTTGGCAAGGTTTTTACAGCTGGATGCCCTTCCTAATACCAATCTCTCTGCAGGGTTGACTCAGTGCTTTTTATGTGGCACCAGCACAAGCGAGGTTAGTTTTGGCATGATCTTTACAACTGGATGCCCTTCCAAATGCCAACCTCTTTACAGTGTGGACTGGGTGCTTTTTACATGGCACCAGCACTGGCAGGGTCACCAAGTAACTTGCAAGACAAGGAATCATGAGAGGGACAGAGGCATTTGAGGAGGGGAACTTGTGACAGAAGCAGAAACAGGTGTCTTGCTATAATGGACAGGGCATTGGGAATGTATACACACACACACTTTCTGTGAATTTTATAACAAAGAACTTTAACAAGAAATTTCATCAAAATAGCATGAAACCTCTTCACAGATTCCTTCACATAATGGAAGACATAAAGTTCTAAACAAAATTCATTATATGTACCCCCACTTCTATCTATAAAATATCTGTCTATAGAATTTCACTTAACTTACTGGGGAGTAGCTGCTTGTTTCTACTTCATGCTCTATTTTTTTCGTTTTTTTTTTAGTAAATATCTGAATATTTAGACCTAATTGCCTCAGTTTTAAACTTTTTCTTAGTTACTAACAATGTTAAGACACTGCTTCATTTAAAGTACTGTGTCTCAGTAATTATTTGGCCCTTTTGCACAGTGTTTCTTTAAATAACTAGATTGTAGTATGCACTGACATAAGTGGTACTCTGTCGGTCACAACAACGAGTATTCCAGTTGATCTGATCAGTGGAACAGCCTGCTTGTGAAATTAACGTGCAAGTGGTTGAACTCCACAGGCGTAGTTCTCAGTGAGATTCAGCGTGACACAGAATGTGACAAGGCTGGCCCCTTTGAATTACAGGTACAACTCATTTTTGCCAGCTGAGTGGACTGGAATAATGTGAAATAAAGTGTCTTGCTGAAGGACACAACACACCACTACGAATCGAACTCGCTACCTTACAATTGTGAGCCAAATACCTTAACCATTAAACCACCTGTCTTCACTGACATAGCCATCGTAGAGCTAATGAACCTGTTGCTTAATAATATATTTACATTAGTGTAATGTTAATCTCTCCTTACAGAGGTCTTATATAAGTAGGGTTTTTTTTTGTTTTTTGTTTTTTGATACTAGAACCCTTCATTAACTGAAATTTTTGATAACGACTATTGTTATAAACAGTCCAACTGAAAGAACGTGAGATTACCCCACTTAGGGCGGTTATTATATACGTATGTTCTCCGTAGTGATTGTCATTTCAAAATAATTTTAAAGCAGCGCTTTAGAATTAAATAGATGTCGTAAATTAATTTTATCAAAAGGATTGATGGTTGTTACTATTATTTTGCGACATTTTTTTAAAAAATAGTTTTATCCTCATAAAATATCTTACAGAAACAGCTTCTTTTTTTTTTTGTCAATCCAAGGGAAATAATCGGAGATACTAGTTGGAGGGGAAGTAATTTCGTTAAGTTCTGCAGTTTAATATTTTATGATTTAATTCGGTGACGTTTATTTATTTTATTTTTTTTACTATAATTTTTGCTTTATTTTCAGAGGAGGTAATGCCATTATGCTTGACGAGAACCTACTTCACTGTCGTACAGAAGAAACTGAAACCTTTGGCAATCCACCTTTATGCTCTAGCAAAGATTTTGAATGTAAAGTAGTTGAGATATTTGGCTTCGAGTGAACTTAATTGCTGGTATTTCTGTGAAACGTGTTTGAACTGTAAAGAAGAGAGAAAAAAAACTTGCGTATTGTAGTTCACCTTCAAATTACTGTTGGAATAAGTATGTCACGTACAGAACTATGAAAATGAGGGAGAGAAAAAGTAAAGAAAATTATCTTTCGCTTTAAGGAATTATTTATCTATATATATATATTGTTTTTAACAATTCATAAAACTCGTTTCAAAATGTATTAATTGGTCTGAAAGTTTGATTGGTGAGTGACGATTCCTTCAAAGGATTTTTCTTAGAATTCAATGAATCCAATTCAATTGATTTGATATTCTTCTAAACTGTCTGTGATGTTACCTCCTCTTTACACGAAAAAAATGGCTATAGAACCCCTCTCTCCTCCCATCTGTGATGTGTTCGCATTTTAGATGTGCTTATTGTGCAATTATTTATTTTAATTTTTTTTTAAAACCCTACTTTCTAATTGAATGAAACTTGAATTTGGAAGTAACACATACAACCATCACTATTTTTGAAATTTATGGATTTTTTTTTTAACAAGTAATTTTATATTCACTTTTCTTACTTCATGGTTTTATCTTAATTTATGCATTTTACTCAATATTTTATCCTTTTTTTTTTTTTTTTTTTTTTTAATAATTTTATCTTCATTGATTCCTTGCTTGCCATTTCTCCCTAATACGTAACTGTTAGGAATTGCTTTTAGTTTTTGTTATTGTTCCTCTAAATTCTAAGAATAAAGATTTGTAAGAGGAAAACAAAACATCTTAGCTTCATTTTTTAAAATTATTTTTTTATACAAATGTTAGCATTAATTTATAAGTATTATCAGTACATTACAATACCAATAGAAAGTGAAGTGAGGTTAGCTGTGTGACAGTGACAAAGTGAAGCTGCTTTCTGAAATTCTATTGTCAAAGTGAAAAAGAAAAATCAAAAGAGTTCTACTGCTGGTTTCTGGAAATCTTCAGACTTTTATTCCCTTAATGTAGTTTTTACATAGAATTCCTGTTTGAGGGTTAGCAAAAATCTAGTGGCAGACACCATTTCAAAGACTGAAACTTCCTTGGATATTTTAGATTCATATTACTTGTTTTGTTGGCATTAGTTTTGTTTTTACATACTAGTTGCAGATGGTTCAGAGCCTGGGTAGAAAATGGTAGCATAATAGTGTTTTTGATTCAGGCATATTTGTATTCTCAACTGCAGGCATTGCATTGATTGCTTCTTGACTCTACATTATCCATCTAAGAATTCAGTGTTATTACAATAAAAAAAAATTTTAAATAGCAGTGGATGATAATATTGGATGAATTAATACATTTTATGGTATTTTGTATTTCTTTATATTTGCAATTGTTGAACACTAGCATCATTGGTTACAGGTTTCCAGCAGGTTAATTAATCACTGGTTCTCTGCATTTCTGACTGAGGGTGACAAGGGAGTGTTTGTAACTCAATGCAGAATATTGCCAAGGTATATATGCACATGCACGTCTTCTGCACAGTATTTGTTAGTCAAGTCTCATTCACATATTATTGGTCAGACTGAGCCAGTTGTTGAAGATATTGCCCCCATATGCAGCATACATTGGGGCCCCATGTCTAGAACCACATGGCTGCGAAATTCTCTTAATTATGCAGTCATACCTGTAGACCCCATTAATTTCTAAGTTCAAATCCCACTGAAATTGACTTTGAGGAGGTGGAAGGCATAAAAAGAAAATGTGGTAGTAAAGTTTTAAGTTAATTTAATCAACTATGCTGTCACCACTACCACCAAACAAATTGCTTAGTGACATTCCATTCACCTTTTCCTTTTATCCTTTCAGGGTCAATGTAATCGACTGGTCCCCTCCACCAAAATATCACATTTTTTTGTTTATAGTAGAAAGAAATTGTTATTATTAAAGTGGTGGTAAGGTAATGGAATTGTTAGCATGCTGGAAAAAATGCTTAACGGCATTTGAACATTGTGTTCAAGTTCCACCAGGTCAATTTTGTCTTTCCTTCTTTTGAGGTCATGACATCTCTCTTCCTTCAAAAACTGCTGCCGTTGTCTCAAAATTTGAAGCCATTATTATTATTATTAAAACATGGTTTTATATCAGACAAAATAACTACTGATTAGCAGAATTAATAGTTCATCCAACAAAATGAATGATAAACGGCTGAATTGTTGGTGTATGAGAAAAATGCATTTTAGGGATTTAGTAAAATGTTCCAAGTTCCTGATGTTGACTTTACATTTCATATTTCTGGCATCAATAATATATATATATATGCACCACTCACATACTGGGGTGTGATTTCATTCTTTACCTCCCCCAAATTAGTGATCTCCATTAGGAATAATTTTTACCTCTCATTTGACCAGATTGACAGAATCAGTCGAGCTTGGTCAAAATATCTTGCCATCTTTGTTTTCTGCTCTTTACATCCCAAGTCCCCCTACACTGCCAAAGTCAATTTTGCCTTTCATTCTACAGAAGTCGGTAAAATAAAGTGCCAGTTTAGTACAGGAAAGGCAGGTTGTGAGGTTGATTTAATTGACTGTCCTCCCCTACTATATTTCTAGACTTGTGCCTACATTAAAAATGATCGTTAAATTAGAGTTGTTTTCTTTTTTTGTGTTTTAAGTTCAAATCCCACCGAGGTCAATCTTTTTGTTCCTTCCATAGTCAATGAAATAAAGATAAGTACTGAGATTAATATAATTGACCATTCCGTGTCAGCCTTTTGTTTATGAAGGAAATCATCATCATCATCATCATCATCATTATTATTATTATTATTATTATTATTATTATTATTATTATTATTAAGGTGGTAAGCTGGTAGAATCATTAGTATGCCAGGCAAAATGCTTAGCAGTATTTCGTCTGTCTGCACATTCTGAGTTCAAATTCCGCTGAAGTTGACTTTGCTTTTCATCCCTTCAGAGTCAATAAAATACGTATCAGTTGATCACTGGGGTCGATTTAATCAACTTAGCCCCCTCCCCCGAAATTGCTGGCCTTGTGCCAAAATTCGAAACCCATTATTATTATTAAGGTGGTAGCTGGCAGATTTGTTAGCACACTGAATAAATGCTTAGCGGTATTTCATGTCTTTATATTTTGTGTTTTAAGGTGATGAGCTGGCAAAATACTTAGCAATATTTTTGTCTACCTTTACGTTCTGAGTTCAAATTCCACTGTGGTTGGCTTTAACTTTCATCCTTTTGGGGTCAACAAAATAAGAATCAGCTGAGCATTAGGGTCAACGTAATCAACTTGTCTCCTCCCACGAAATTGCTAGCCTTGTGCCCAAATTTGAAACCAATATTTATTATTGGCAAGCTGGAAAAATCCTTAACCTGTCAGACAAAACGTTTAGCTGCATTTCTTCTGGTTCTTCACAATCAGTTCAAATTCTGCGAAGTTTAGCTTTGCCTTCCACCTTTTTGGTGTTAGTAAAATAATTCCCTTAAAATTGCTGGCCTTGTACCTAAATTAGAATTACTGCACCTAGATGGCCATGGGGAAATATTACCTTGCTTGGAAACAAGTGGGGGTTAGTGACAAGGGTATCTAGTCATGGAAAATCTGCTTCAAATTCCATCTGATCCATGCTAGCATAGAAAAGTAGATGTTAAAACAATGATGAAATTTTTATTTGAATATGCAGAATTGACAAGATAAATAATGGCTGCTATCATGTTGTTATTTAGAGACTGATTTTATATAATTATAAAGGTTTCTAATGTAAGCAAATCACCTAGATTTGGGGTAAGGGTGCAGTGGGTTCTGTCTGACCTGAAGGATGACTGACAAAGTTGACCATGGTGGGATTAGAATGTGAAGGTCTGACTGTATTCCTTGAGACTCTTTGTGCAATACTTAAATTGATGCTGTAATGACAATAGTTGATTGGTAGTTTATTTTTATCTACCTCGGAAAGGTGAAAATCAGATAATGATAATAATCCTTTCTATAATAGGCAGAAGGCCTGAAATTTTGGGAGGGAACACTAGTCAATTTCATTGACCCCAGTGCTTGATTGGCATTTATTTTCATCAACCCTGAAAGGATGAAAGGTGAAGTTAATCTCAGAGATATTTGAATAATTCAGGATAATTTTTGTACAAGACCAGGTGTTTTAGGGGAGGGTCTAAATCTATTACATTTCCTTCAGTACTCAACTGATACTTATTTTATTGACCCTGAAAGGTTGAAAGGCAAAGTCGGCCTCAACAGAATTTGAACCCAGAATGTAAAGAGATGGAACAAATGCCACTAAACATTTTGTCTGACTCCTGATCCTGCCAGCTTACCACCTTAATAATAAATGGTGTCTCTGTTTATATATCCATCCATGTATGGGCATATCTAGCTACTTCCAAGTAAGTTAGTCTAGATCTCACATAGCAATAATGAGTAAGGGTTTGAAGTACATCTTTGTCTAATTAAAGGCAAATCTGCTAATTAGTTTTCTTTCAGAGTACTATGAATACTGTCAATAACATGCTTTGTCATTTTAAAAAATGAATTAAAGCAGAAAACTAAAATAAAAGAAATTTATATATATATGTATATGCATGCATGCACCCAGACTCACAGTCTTCCATACACATGTAACGTATTGTCATATTATACACACAAAAACAACTATATATATATTAGAGTAGTATAGTTTTCATGAAGCATCATCTCATTAAAGCCTGAAAGAGACAGGCTTCTATTAGAGGCCTGTGAAGCTTAGTCACCTGGATCCAAATCAAACCGTTTAAAATAATACATGTAACTTCTACTAAATGTATTAGGTGCCCCTTTTCTTCCATTTATCCACTCGTTTGTGTGTATATGTATGTATGTTGGCGATTTCTTTGCCTCCTTTCCAATGAAGAGCTATACTTGAAATGTCAAACTCTTGTTTTACCAAGCATCAAGCTAATACATTCCTTGTGCATGTCCTCTTGTCCATTAATTTTATTCATTTATTTTTGAATTGACTATATATATATATATATATATGTATACAAAAATAAGAGGAATGACCAGCAAAAGTGGACTCCTATATGCTTGAAATAGATGCCGAATCATCTAACCATGAAAAATGTTCTCAGTAAAAATTTAGTGACACAACAGGCTGTTGTGTCGCTAAATTTTTACTGAGAACATTTTTCGTGGTTAGATGATTCGGCATCTATTTCAAGCATATAGGAGTCCACTTTTGCTGGTCATTCCTCTTATTTTTGTATGTAATATAATTTTAATCTTTGGATTTTTTTAATATGCTGGACCACTGGTTTTAATTGATTAATATTAATTTCTACCCTTATTAATAAATTTTATATATATGTATATATATATATATATATATACACATACGTAATATCATAGCTTTTTTTTTTTTTTTTTATAAACCAAAACAATGCAGGTTATAAAAATTATACAGGTTGATAATTTTATCTGGTATTTCAAGGTTGGGACCCCTTCCTGAAATATTTGGACAGAGAAGTCAGCGAATAACAACTTTTCTCCAAACCTTTCCTGACAAAGGGTTCTTCTAAGCCTGAAATGTTGTAATATCAGGTATAAAACAATCAATCTGTTTCCTTTTTATAAACGCATTGCTTCAGCTTTCAGAAAAAAAAATATACTCAAAATTTAAATATAGTCATTTATGTGTATGTATATATAGTTTTTGTGTGTGTGTGTGTACATGCATTTATGCACACACACACATACATACACACCTCCAACAATGTTTTGCTACAAAATATGAAATGGTCACCTTTTCTGTTTGCTGCAGCAGAAAAATGCCCCAAGGGCATGTTCTGTACAACACTTAAGTTTTAACCCTAATTTCCTTATATATACACACACACACACCATTCCTATGCTTTTATACTTATCATTGTTTTACATACATACACAAATATTAGTTATTTACTTTCTTTCACCGCCATCTTTAAACATCAACATTAATTTCTCACTGTGATAATTTAAAAAATTCTTTTTAATAAAAAAAAATAAATAAAATACTTTTAGTTTTGTTTTTCTCTTGTGTTGCTATTTCTTTTTTTTATATTTCACTTCTGACTATCTGTGCAAATTAACCAGTTGGTTAACTTGGTCTTTTGCAACCCTAGTGTCCCATTCTCTCTTTCTCTCACACACACAAACAAGAGTGCTCTTTTGTCTGTGTGGCATCTTGGACTTTTTTATCATAACCTCAGTCAACTGATGACTTACAAGTGGTGAAATTGGATGGACAGAAACTGTGGAAGCCTGTCAGATGAACTATACTTGTAATTCAAAAAGGACCAACTTTTGTCATTATGTCCTCACATGGCACCATACTGATTCTGTCCAAGGATTACATTAACCTTTGAGCATTTAAACCATCCATGCCTGGCATAGGGTAGTGAGCTGACAATTGTTAGCAGACCAGGCAAAATGTCTTTGTTCCAAGTTCAAATTCCACAAAGTTGACTTTGCCTTTTATCCTGTTGGGCTCTATAAAATAAGTACCATGTGGTCACTGGGGTCAATGCAATTGGCTTAACTACTGGGCATGAGTATAGAAACTGCTCCCTTTGTCAAGCCAGTATGGCAGAGTGGGCTTATCAAACGAGTATGATCTCAAGCCATTCTTTGGTGGAGAGAACATGCTGAGCCCTTTGTGCTACAGTGGACTGAACATGAGCAATCCAATCCAAAAATGTCTGGTCTAAATATTTTACCAGTTTTATATCCAAACTGACCAGATCCAGTCTGCCACACCAACCCTAAAAATAATCACAATGTGGTTGGTATTTGGTAGGGCATTCAGCTGTAAAAATCATACCAAAACTGACGTTACCTGTGCTGATGCCATGTAAAAAGCAATCAGTCTACTCTATGGAGTGGTTGGTGTTAGGAATGGCATCCAGCCATAAGAACCATGCAAAACGGACACAGTAGTCTGGTGTAGTCTTCTACCTGGTTGGCTCCTGTCGAACCATCCAACCTATTCTAGCATGGAAGACAAACGGTAAATGATGATGATCATCAGAATCTCAAAGCTATGAGATAATGCAAAGTCAATTCACAACAATATGAATAAATAAGCATTACATTTCACAGAGTAATCTGAATGCTAAATGGTTAAGGTTACACTTGTCTGTGGTGTACACAGCCACTTACTTAAATACATACACAATAAGCCGTTCAGTGGAGCAAACAACAAGAATACTCATTATCAAAATCAGTGGAGTTCCATTTCCATAAGTTTGTGCATTATGTATGTATACGTCCATTTGTGTTTCAAGCAAATGGGTCCTTCCCTTTGTTACCCTTTTGTTTTTTTTGTTTGTTTTTTTTTGTTTTTTTTGTACTTTTTTTATACGGAAATTTTGCTATGGCGTGTTGATGTTCCGAAGAAGCGTGGCAGTATACATGATGGTGGTGATGCCCCATGTTTATACATTGTTATTAAATATGCCTTATCTTAAAAAAAAAAGAACTGAAAGTATGTCTTTTGTTGTGGTTTGTATAAAGTATCCTGCCTGTGGAATAAAATGACAAAGTAAATGATATGCAAAAAAGAAAAAAAACAAAGAAAAGCACACAAACACATTCTTATTGTTTTGTTTTTATGATTTTTAGCATGTTCATAATTTTTCAGATTATTAATTCATTTTCAGAAATGTTTTTTTCTTCAATTCATTATATAGGCTCAGGTGTGGCTGTATGGTTAAGATGTTTGATTTCCAACCTCATGGTTTCAGGTTCAATTCCACTGTGTGACATCTATGATAAGTGTCTTCTGCTATAGCCCCAGACTAACCAAAGCCTTGTGAGTGGATTTGCTAGGTGGAAACTCGTTGCATATATGTGTATTATGTAGTCTTATGAATTGATTTCGTAGACAGACTGGAAAAAAAAACTCATATATATATATATATATATATATATATAGATAAAACACAAAGTAGACCTCAGTGGAATTTGAACTCAGAATGTTAGGCCTGGCAAAATGCAGCTAAGTATTTTGCCTGACATGCTAACAATTCTGCCAGGTCACTGCCTTCAAATACCAGCTTAATGACTGCTGTTTTACTAAATTCATTATTTTCAAAATTAATTTAAACAAGTCAGAGTATTTCAGTAGCACTCCGTCGCTTTCAACGTCGAGGGTTCCAGTCGATCCGATCAACGGAACAGCCTGCTCGTGAAATTAATGTGCAAGTGGCTGAGCACTCCACAGACACGTGTACCCTTAACGTAGTTCTCGGGGATATTCAGCGTGACCAGTGTGACAAGGCTGACCCTTTGAAATACAGGTACAACAGAAACAGGAAGAAAGAGTGAGAGAAAGTTGTGGCGAAAGAGTACAGCAGGGTTCGCCACCATCCCCTGCCGGAGCCTCGTGGAGCTTTAGGTGTTTTCGCTCAATAAACACTCACAAC
>NC_068989.1:71580418-71582588 GCF_001194135.2 Octopus bimaculoides | reverse complement strand
GTAACTTGGGACTTATGAAAGGAAAAATTTATACTTATAACCTCGTAATTGTTTACAAATTCTTCACAGCAAAGGAATATATAAAAAGAAGAAGCTCGTCAGACTGCTCATGGACCCAACAGACAAAATAGAAAAGACGCTTCTCCGGAGGATGGCGAGGGGGGGGGGGAGATACTCTGCAACGGCCTCTCTGACTCATGGGGCTCGCTTTTGTCATAGTGGTGAACAGGGATATGGTCTGGGGTCCGAGAACGCCGAAGGTCTCCACTCCCACAGGCTCGACCATAAACCTATCAAAGAGCCACTGATACTTTAACAGTTTGCTCTCCTCGGCCTAACAAACTGCAGAGTTTGGGCTGGTAGCTGAACACACCATGATATCTCTGGAGAAGGTGTCACTGCACGTGACATCTTAGATGAGAGAGCCTACCACCACGGGACGGATAAATTTTTATATTGTCAAGCCTTTTACATCCCCTTAGTCTAGCCCCGCTGGTTTGAGCTCAGAAGGAAAACAAGCAACCTCTAGGCCATGTTTTATGATCTCGTTAAGAGCAACATGGCATGGAAACGGCCAGCACTGTAACGGCATGACAATGGGTGGAGGCCGAAAGAATCCACACTGAATCAGCAGTTACATATGTGAGGCTCACAGATTTCGAGGCCAAGCCTCATGGAGACACCGATGTACAGACTGTCGCTATCAAGCTGAGTGCCAGTCGAGAGTGATGGCACTGCATTGCTTCAAAATTTATATTACTCAGAACATATAAAACAAGGGTTAACTAGAAGTCTGAAAACTAGCATGGACGTTCAGGACAAACTTTATGACAATGCTTTCGACAGGCGAAGAGATAATGCTAGCGCAGATTGAATGAATGTTTTAACAAGGCAACAGGTGTTGCAAAGACAATGTTAAGTTACATATGTTGCTGTTTCATTCATAGTACTACAACAGCCATTATAAAATAACGTGTACACACACAAGCACATACACTCACACATACATACATACATAAACGCACACACGTTCTTAAACACGTTCAACTAATATATTTAGACACACACCAGTATAGCGAAGAGCTATGTAGCTATGGTTGAATTTTTTAAATGTCATTGGGGTTACATTACAACACACAAGTACACACACACACACATTTAAAATGTACTTTAAGGTTGTGTAACAACGCTCACTCATACATTTATCAGTAACGTAGATGGGGCGGGGCGACGTGCTGACGCAGTTCACCACTCATGGCAACACGGTTTTGGATCTGCTCTAAAAACCTGTGTAGGCTTGGTGGCCCGAGGAGTGGAGGCTGTAAACCCAAAAGCTTCCCCGGGTGGTACACTAGCTGCGTGACATGCATACACACATACATACGTGTATGCATGCTTACATAAATGCATACATACATATATAGGTAAATTTTGATTTTACCCCCTGCATACACACATACATACATGCATGTCTATATGCATATATTGGAGGCATAACCATGTTCTAAAGTAAGGGGAACGAGCAAAAAAAAAAAAAGGCTGTGACATAAACAATTTTAAATCATTTCTCTTACATTACGCGAAATATTCCATTAATTGTGATATACGCAATTGTATTCTACGTTCATTAACCCATTCGTGCCGAAATTTTTCTAGAGAATGATATTGCCTGAAAATTCACAGATACTATTATTTTGACCTAAATAACTGAAAAAAATTTCATTGAAATCCGTTTGATATTTCCTGAAATAATCACTGTCAGTTATAACGGACATTAGGCACTGTACATATGAATCTTTAATAAGCTTGTTGACTGCAAATTACTTTTTAGAAGTTAATAAAAAGTATTATACCTGGCCATAACTTTATTATGAAAACTAGCAGAGCCACCCGGCGTTGCCCTGGAATGAAATTGTTGCTTATTGGTACTTGGAAACTTTTACGATAATTAAAATGGGGATTAAATGAAAAAAATTCACACAGCAAATATACCACGTTATTGTTTCACTGTTATATACACAGATATACATTGACGCATGTCAGTCGAAAAGTGAAAGTGTAATAGTAATACTTACTTTAACACTCAATGGTTTTACACTTTTATATATGACATGTACATACTATTCATGTAAGTGCTTCTTCATATACTATGTTTTCTGTCTTGCCATGT
>NC_068989.1:71574896-71578603 GCF_001194135.2 Octopus bimaculoides | reverse complement strand
AGTAAACTTTTAGTGCGAACAGTAACGATTGAAGTTAAAGTGAAGAAAAAACTATGGCTACCGGAAGTTGACATTGAGGAACCTTTTTAAAGAAGTGAATCTTAAATATAAAGCAATATTATTTATTTTTAATTAAAAAAATCAAATGAAGAGCCTAAGATTTATCCGAGGTCAAATTATTCACGCATCAGAAGTATGGAAGCATTTGGTGAAGTCGATTTCACGTGAAAAGCGATTACACACACATCTCTGTTTTATATATAGTATAAATAATTCCTTTTCACATAAATATCAATGAAAACTGAAAATTTATTTAGTAAAATACATCCTTTTGAAATGAAACTGTACAGCTTTACTAAACATGATACTTCTTGAAACATTTGGGATGAACGCCTACATCACATTTTTCACATTTGAAATGACTTTTCTCAGAACACTCTTTGCCTCTTCTTTCATTTGGAATATATTCAATCCAATGCATGTCTTGCATCGTCTTCCAAATGAACAGATGTGCGTTTTCTTTGAAACTTTGGAATGCCATTCTTTTCCAATAGAGTTAGAGAAATGTTTTCAATGAAATTGTGTAATATAATTTTGTGCCCTGCACTATTCATCAAGATGCATGCATTTTGGGTTGCTGCAGATACAAAATATGAAAAAATAGGTCATCACCATTTATTTTGCCGCATTCGAATCCTATAGGAACCGATGTTATGATCCAGAAGGTCAACAAATCCCATATATTTGTTGATGCTTTCAGGCTGTGGAATTGGAACATATTTCTCTTGAGGCTTATCATAGCGCTCAACTGTGGACATTTTATAGGTTTCAAAGTTTGATAATAGAACAACATAGTTATTATCTTTCCATTTCACAGCGACTATATTTAAAGTCAACTGTTCCTCTGGGGCATGCTTTCATTTCAGTTTTCGTTTTGAAAAGACATCTAGCCGTTCTATTTTCTCTGCAGGTTCCCGACGCACACATTCCTTTCTCAAAAAGTTTCTCCATCAATTGAATACTTGTGAAATGTTTATCAAAAAATATTTTGAAACCTTTATTGTCTGGTACTCCTACAGCATCAATGAGATCAAGGACAATGTCCCCACCTAGGCCAAATGCATTTTCGGTTTTATTGAGACCGTCTTTCTTGACAGTCAAAAGCATGCATATATCAACGTTGAGAACAAAGGTCCCAAACTTTGAAACCAAACCGCACTTGTTTCCCTTTTATAAATTGTTTGGCATAGTGCTTGCCATAATATGGAATCATACTTTCGTCAACAGACTAGATTATTTTTTTTTGTAAGTGGTCAAGTAGAGGTCTGAGTTTGAATACACGATCGTCTCCTGAAGCATCGGTGTTATCCACTAAATGGATATTTCTCAATATATTCTCAAATCTGTCTCACCTCATTCCATTTTGTCTTCAGATGACTAATACCTTCTTTTATTAGGGAGTGGACAGTGAGCTGACATAAGCAATCCATCAAAGAATACATACAGTTCCGATTTGCATACATTCAGAACTTTACCTTTTTGAACAGTATATCGGTTTGTTTGTTCTACGATGTCATTCAGTAATTCATCTGTGAAGAATAAACTAAAGAAATCTACAAGATTTGAGCAAGATTTTGCTTCCTTGGATATATTTACAGGCTCACATGAAGTTGAAACACGATTCAGTAACAACACAAAGAACAATTATAATGGGAGAAGACGATATTCATCCGATGTCGTGAACCTTGCCTCCCATTATTCGTGTAAAAAAGTAACCATAATATGCTATCTCAAACCCTTAATATTTGTTCTGTCTTTTCTGTTACTGCAGCTGATGTTGCCGTTGTTGTTATTGTTGTTGATATTGTTGTTATTTAAGCTGGCAGAATCGTTAGTACACTGGGCAAAATGCTTAGCGGCATTTCGTCTGTCTTTACTTTCTGAGTTCAAATGCTTTGACAAAATAAATAGCATTTGAACACTGGTGGTGGTGGTGGTAGGGTCGATGTAATCGACTTATTCCTGCCCCCAAAATTACTGGCCTGTTGCCAAAATTTGAAACCGATACTGTTGCTTTTGTTGTTCTCATTGAGCACATCTTTGATCAAAAGCATTCCAGCCATGACTATCATGTTTTGTATTCAGGCATAATGTGAAATCAGCAGAACAGGAGTGTTGGTGTCCCTTTAGAACATTTACGGATGACGTCACGGTGCAGGAAGCGAAGTGGAGCCTTCACAGATTAGAGAATCACGTGGCATCGGCGCCAATGAGTTTCAAGCCCACAGTTTCAATTCCAGTGAGTAGCTTCGAAGAAAGGAAATGTCACCGACAAGTTCCACATCAAGGTAAGAATACTAGATATAGTGTATCACAGAAAAGCTGACAAAGAGCCCCGGGAAGGCCTTTAACTACAGTCTGAATTGGTGACCAGAGCTGAATTGGAGAGCTAGTTGAGGACTAGAAAAGTCGGAGTCACTAGGAAGATTTAAGGGTTAGGTCTGACAGCACGCGGTCTTCCCAAGAATCTTCTGGCCCCTGCTTGTCTATGAAGTTCTCAATGACAGTGGTTGACAGCTTACAGCGTATGGGAAGTCGCTATCTTCGCAGATGGCTGGCTTTGTCACGCACTTTGAGCAGCATTAGATTGTACAGAAACAATAACAAATTCAGGTTTCCCGTCTAGTTCCGTCAGGAATTTATGGAGTCGTAACAGAACGCCTGCTGCATACTGGTGCAAGGGACACCAATGTTTCTAGTACTAGGATTGCAGTGAGAATTGGAAGGAAGTGGAAGATACAGAAAACCATGCCAAACGTGTGGGTTGCATTAAAAATAACACTAAGGATATCTATAACTGTGATTTTGAGAGCGAAAGAGAAAATTTAGTTAGCTAAAGCTTATAAAAGCCATATTTATGGTCGTTCAGCACACAAAAAGATTAAATTCTTTGGTAATTTTGCTTGTATAAAATATTATAAAATGTATATAAATAAAGTGTTATGAAAACATTTGTAGATATAAAGTCCAGAAAAATTCTTTTAGCTAGGATAATGTATCTAGTTTTTTTTTAGCATCTGTTCGTTTGTTCATAGAAAATTAATTACATCTGTAGGAAATCAATGGTACCCTTCAGACTTACTCTCTTACCCATCCAACATCCTCCACTCAGTGTTTGTTTGTAATATGTGACAAGATCATTGCTAATAATGGAGACTGTCTGTCTGCCATTTCCTCCTCCTCTCTCTCCTTCCTATTTATATTAATAAAAGGATTTCAAACTTTGACGTTGTGGTTGAACTGTTGTTCTTTTTAGCTTGTTTATTGACATTTATACTTTATTCCAACATCTGCAGTTTTTCTTCCTTGAGAAAAAGAAATTTTTAATATTTGTAAAGGCATCGAAATTTAGCTTCCCTCTCGTCTTTTTCGTACGTACTGACTCTTTAAGCCACTATGACGGAAACTGGAGATGCTGAAGGATATGTAGTGAAACTACCTACCGCCATTAGATACAAAACTGCTATCGCCATTCTTCTCATTTAAATATAAATAAATGCGAGCGTAGTAGAGAACCCATTCCTTGTCATCACGTGACTGATCATTATTCGAATCGGCAACTTCTTCGAACCGTTCCCGCCAGAACGCAAACTGACCAATCACGGCCCCTAATAAGGTCACGTGATAGAGTATATTTCTACCATCTG
>NC_068989.1:71573184-71574491 GCF_001194135.2 Octopus bimaculoides | reverse complement strand
TTAGTGATCAGCTCTGCCAAACTCAGCCAACTCACTTCACATACAGATTCATATTATTGTGTACCCAAGAACTGGTATAATTGTTCACGTGTTATTGACTCTCTTTCTATCTGCTGTAATAATACACATACACATACATGTATCACTCACATACACACTTTTCTTTGTATGACGGCCTCTCTTTGATTATGTTCTTATATGTCGCATTCACACTCACACACAGACATACATCTTTAACGCTACAATAAATATCTCTGTTATTCATCTAATACGGTTGTGGTCTTTCATTACTGGTCATCTATGTTATCGTCGCATAACATATCATATATATCATCTTCGATATATATCTATTTTGTGTTCGACCGTGTAACCCGTTTAAATAAAAGGAGTCCTCTGTTTTTCCATTCGTCACCATTTCTCCTTTTATGAGTTCGCACGGTCGTCCCTTACAGATATCTCGCGCGAGCTAGGACGTGGAAGAACTGTGTCGGCATATACGGACGACGTCACCATCATAGTGTCGGATACCAAGTACATTGAGGTGATATGCACTACTCTGAGGGACTACGATGAGGTGACAGGAGTAAAAAGCAACCAAGAAAAGTCAGTAAGACTGCAGCTCGGTTTCTAGAGAAGCTGTCCAACAACATCGTGGCGCGCAGAGCGGAGGGGCTAGTTTAATTACTCAGGGTCTAATTTGATCCAGATTTCCAAGTGAGAAGAACTAGGATGAAGTGGCGAGCTAAGGGGCCATTCTCATCCAGAAATGGCTTGAGATAAAATTATCCCTGAAATGCTTACACGGTATCCGTCAAAAAATTACCACCCAGACCCTTGTGCCTTTCCCCAGGTCACATCTCACAGGACTGGAACGCCTGCTTTTTTCGCTTTCTGTGGAAGGTACGCATTCAACTAGTCTTGCACTCTATTTGTTGTTAACACCTGCTAAGTAGAACACAAAGCACTCTGTGGTTGCTGATGCGCAGACATGTGCTAAGGTTGCGACATCGTCAGTGTTTTCTTGGCAGTGTGTAGATGTGATCACCGTTTTTCAGACTCGCTTTTCCGCAAGTACTCTGACTAAGCTGCAGTCTTGGATCAAGCGTACACCAAAGCAAAGCACCTGACACCTAGAGTGTCGTCAGATGCTCACAACCCTTAGCCAGTCGGGCAATGGAGTCTGTGGAAGTTCCACTTATACGTTCTATAGAGGTTCGGTGGTGGTGGGGGGGCAAGAGCAATAACGTTCTTGAGGAAATTCTGGGCGTCGACGAGAATCAACTACTGGTCCGGGGGACTTTTTAGCC